>NC_056749.1:116889571-116939571 GCF_019279795.1 Protopterus annectens
TCTTGTGCCACAACTGAAGACAGTGTAAAGCACAGGTCCCAGAAGGGGTCAGCATCCTTTCATGTGACTGAGATCAATTTACTGTTGACCACCTCTATCCCACTGCCTAAAAAACGTTTACAAACAACTGAGAAAAAAGAAAGAGGTTGGTAAGGGTGTGTATGTGTGTGTGTGTGTGTGTGTGTGTGGGCATGGGGTTTTGGGGGGGTCATATTTGGCTCACATATGTGAAAATGCATGACAGCTTTCAATAAAACAAAGATGGTGCAGTTTCTTATGGAAAGTACTGTGCATTTATAAAAACTAACTCATGCTCTATGAAGTGAAAGAATATGAGTAAATTGCCAGGAAAAATTCCCTTGCCAATATAAATTTTTAATCTTGAATACAAAGTCCTTTTGTAAAGAAAATAGCCACACACATTCCACAATGTAAAACATCATGACAAATGTATGCAAATTCACATTAAACAATTCTAACCAGTCAGAATTGTATGACAACAGCATTTTTTTAATGCAAGCAGTTAAGGTTAACTCTGTAGACTTAGGCACACATTTCAGAATTTTCATGAGCTCGTTTGGGTGTTGGAACTGACTTTCAACCAACGTTGGTACTAACTTTTGCTTATAAAGCAATTTTAACCAGTAACCTTACTAAAGAAAATTTCTAAACAGCAGAATTAAAGAAAAGGAGATCCCAAGCTGATCTAAAGAAGGATTACAAAAAAGGAATATGACCACAATGAAATCTTAGAGAACATAACCACTTGCATTACACAACACAAACCACAATGAGACTTGTGCACACTTTCTCATGAAACAATACAGACTAACATAGTCCCAAAAGGAATTTAAAAGTAACAAGTAAATGTCATATCATGGCAGAAACCACACACAAATTCAGATACGGGATATCAATATGACAGCCTACTGCTGTAGATGAAAATCACAGAAATCATTTAATTTTTAGTAAACAGTCATGCACATGTAGTCAAATGACTACCTACCAACAAATCTCTCAACTTAATCTCTCTTGACTTTAATCCCCTTCTGCAAGTCTTCAAGAGCATACATACATCTGAGATGCTACTTGTTAATTTTTTCCTATAAGCTTTTGGCCACTGCGCCTGCCAACTGTCAAGCCAGGGCAAAATCTGTCCTTATGGAGCCATTGCATAGCTATGAGAGTGCTCTGTGCCTGCCAACCATCAAGTTGGGGCAAAATCTGTCCTTATAGAGCCACTACATAGCTATGAGGGTGCTTTGTGCCTGCCAACCACCAAGCCAGGGCAAGATCTGTCCTTATGGAGTCACTGCATAGTCATGAGGGTGCTTTGTGCCTGCCAACCACCAAGCCAGGACACACTCTGTCCTTATAGCGCCACTGCATAGCTATGAGGATGCTTTGTGCCTGCCAACCACCAAGCCAGGGCAAAATATGTCCTTATGGAGCCATTGCATAGCTATGAGGGTATTTTGTTCCCTTTCCATCATCCAGGCATGGACTGGACTTATAATGGCCGTAGCCCCCTCCCCCTCTGCTGTAAGAGATCTACAAAGCCTTCCTCATGACAGTGCACACTTCTGTACAACTGCTCTGAAGGCAAACACCAACTGATGGTTTGATGAGTCCATCTCCTCCCCCTAAGTACATACATCTGCATCACCCCTCCCCGCTGAGGGATCACAGCAATGCATTGTCAGCTCTGCCCACCCTTTCCCTACAGGATGGACATGCCCACTCTTGCCTGCCATCTCTGGAGCTGCAAACTGAGCTGTGGTCATCTGGGCTGTAGTCAAGGTTTTATCTCTCTACATCAACACAGCTGTCTCATCATTAAAGTTTTCAATAACTTTCACATGATGATCAATATTCCATCCTGTCCTTACTGTGGCATCTCACACTGCAGGTCATGGGATCACACTGCATAGTTTGAGAGTTCATTGTGGTTTGCCTTCCATAGCCCTAGACTGGTTTACTTCTTATCTGCTTGGTAGCATACAGAGGGTGCTTTCTAGGATAAATTCCTCCGCAATTGTCTTTATGCAGTGTACAGTTCCTCTGGGCTTCATCCTTGGTCACGGTGTACATGTGTCTACCTGGAGACATTATTCAAAGGAGAGATTTGAAACACATCTGGTATGCGGATGACACTCTGATATAGCTCTCCCTTCCACATGTACCTGCCAACTTGAGAGGACAGTGTAGACACTTTTCTTAACTGGATGAAAGACTTCCCAAACTACTTTCCATGCTACTTGTAGATCTCGTAATATTCCAGCAATAGCAATGCCTTTTGGCTTCACCTGTTAGAGGTAGCCACAATGGATCAGTGGTCTGCAAATTTATTAGCAGTAGAGTTTTTACGGTGTTGATTTGCCAGCATGGTGCCCAACCTTCACAGAAGGCACATGCACATACTTGCATGTCTTTAAATGATTGTTAACAAGAACATGACTTGTTGATGGTGGAAATTAAATGGCATGATTCATATTTAAACTTAACAGTCAGATATTCTACAATACAGAATGTAAACTTATCACAGTCCCTAACACAGGTAGTGTAAGGTGGTACTTTTTTCTGTTTTTGGTCCTATCTGCTGAGACTTTCCACTTTTGGTGTTGTTGGGATACAAATATGGAAGTACGCTTAATAATGATTCTTATTTTCATTTATTTTCCCTTATCGTTTAATCTTTTCAAGTTTTATTAAAAAACTGCATTTTAGCTTAAGGATTGTACTTAACAAGAATACTGTACTCTGCTAGAACATGTAAAAAAGGGTCAATTGTAAGTGATGGCTAGCAATTGCAAACTGAAGAAACATGGCAAATGCAGTAAGCCATTCTCCAGTGTAGCAATGTTGGGACTTTGTCATGGTCGGGACACAGACTTTGCTTAATCCTTGTCCTATCTCTGAAAATCCCTTCGTACCTTCTCCATGCTCATTAGTCTATTTTCTCTTTGGAATTCACACATGGTGACTCCTTATATAGCCACTAAATTGGGCACATCAATTCCTGAAATGGCCACATATGAACAGAGTTTGGAGATGCATGACACCATAGACTCCATGGGATGCTCTGAATTAAACAAAGCACCAGATCCCTATACCTCCCCAACTTGTCTATTTAACACTCTGGCAATTAGGGGCTGGAATGTTTAACTGTGCTACCTCATACTATCTGTGTGTACCAATGTTTAACTGTGCTACCTCGTACTACCTGTGTGTATCAATGTTTAACTGTGCTACCTCGTACTACCTGTGTGTATCAATGTTTAACTGTGCTACCTCGTACTACCTGTGTGTACCAGTGTTTAACTGTGCTACCTTGTACTACCTGTGTGTATCAATGTTTAACTGTGCTACCTTGTACAACCTCTGTGTACCAATGTTTAACTGTGCTACCTCGTACTACCTGTGTGTATCAATGTTTAACTGTGCTACCTCGTACTACCTGTGTGTACCAATGTTTAACTGTGCTACCTCGTACTACGTGTGTGTATCAATGTTTAACGGTGCTACCTCGTACTACCTGTGTGTATCAATGTTTAACTGTGCTACCTTGCACTACCTGTGTGTATCAATGTTTAACTGTGCTACCTCGTACTACCTGTGTGTATCAATGTTTAACTGTGCTACCTCGTACTACCTGTGTGTATCAATGTTTAACTGTGCTACCTCGTACTACCTGTGTGTACCAATGTTTAACTGTGCTACCTCGTACTACCTGTGTGTATCAATGTTTAACTGTGCTACCTCGTACAACCTGTGTGTACCAATGTTTAACTGTGCTACCTCGTACTACCTGTGTGTATCAATGTTTAACTGTGCTACCTCGTACTACCTGTGTGTATCAATGTTTAACTGTGCTACCTCGTACTACCTGTGTGTACCAATGTTTAACTGTGCTACCTCGTACTACCTGTGTGTATCAATGTTTAACTGTGCTACCTCATACTACCTGTGTGTATCAATGTTTACCTGTGCTATCTCGTACTACCTGTGTGTATCAATGTTTAACTGTGCTACCTTGTACTACCTGTGTGTATCAATGTTTAACTGTGCTACCTCGTACTACCTGTGTGCACCAATGTTTAACTGTGCTACCTCGTACTACCTGTGTGTATCAGTGTTTAACTGTGCTACCTCCTACTACCTGTGTGTATCAATGTTTAACTGTGCTACCTCATACTACCTGTGTGTATCAATGTTTAACTGTGCTACCTCGTACTACCTGTGTGTATCAATGTTTAACTGTGCTACCTCCTACTACCTGTGTGTATCAATGTTTAACTGTGCTACCTCGTACTACCTCTGTGTATCAATGTTTAACTGTGCTACCTCATACTACCTGTGTGTACCAATGTTTAACTGTGCTACCTCGTACAACCTGTGTGTATCAATGTTTAACTGTGCTACCTCGTACTACCTGTGCATATCAATGTTTAACTGTGCTACCTCGTACTACCTGTGTGTGTCAATGTTTAACTGTGCTACCTCGTAGTACCTGTGTGTGTCAATGTTTAACTGTGCTACCTCGTACTACCTGTGCGTATCAATGTTTAACTGTGCTACCTCCTACTACCTGTGTGTGTCAATGTTTAACTGTGCTACCTCGTACTACCTATGTTTGTCAATGTTTAACTGTGCTACCTCGTACTATGTGTGTGTATCAATGTTTAACTGTGCTACCTCGTACTACCTGTGTGTACCAATGTTTAACTGTGCTATCTCGTACTACCTGTGTGTATCAATGTTTAACTGTGCTACCTCGTACTACCTGTGTGTAGCAATGTTTAACTGTGCTACCTCGTACTACCTGTGTGTATCAATGTTTAACTGTGCTACCTCGTACTACCTGTGTGTATCAATGTTTACCTGTGCTATCTCGTACTACCTGTGTGTATCAATGTTTAACTGTGCTACCTCATACTACCTGTGTGTATCAATGTTTAACTGTGCTACCTCGTACTACCTGTGTGTACCCTGCCTCTCCAAGCTCTGTCTGCAGGTGTTAGGCCATTCAGCAATAGTGTGGAGTTACCAAATTTCCTGATTCATTACTGAGCTCAAGGCCATCACTGCTGCACACAAAAATATTAATGCAATGCCTTCAGACTACCTGTCACACAATGTATTATTTAACTGATTCATTCATAAATGCAGAATTGTGAGTTTTTAACCCCTTTTGAAGGAGCAAAATACTAGTTTCATTTCCTGGGAAAGTATAAAATATTTGATGAAGCAATAACTGATTTGTTGTGCAGGTGTTACAGTTCATTATTAATATTCATTTTCAAACCTTGTGCTTGTAGCACCTATTTTGACAGCAGGAGATAGTATTGTCTCCAATTAACTAAATCGACATAGTTGGGACCAACTCCATTACATAAGGGGATAAAACCTTAACTTTACCCCAAAAGTCGCACGGCAGGTTAAGAACCTGAGAAGTAGAAGAAGCCATTCAAGGCGGGTGGGATTTACTGGCCAGTGATGAAGGCAGCTTGATCTGCTAACACTGACACACAGCAGAGGCTGGATTTCCTAAAATGTACACTGTAGCAGGGGGCAGCATATGCAAAAAGATACAAGTTCAAGGGGCCTGACTGCAACACCTTGCAGTCATCACTGTTGCCATACTGCACCTTAGGTAGGCTACAAGGTAAAAAACACTTGATGGCTTCCTGAATGAAGTCATTCAAGTGAGTCAGAACGTTAGGAACCTCATGGTTGGCAGGCGAAAATACACATAAAAAAAAATGACATAATGTGAAATGGTAAGGTAAGACAGGCACAGAGCCAATTAATGTCTCACATGAAGGGATACAGGCCACAAACAGACCTTACTGCAGATGTGCTCGTCATTTGTACCAAGCAACTTTATATATACTTCTTATAAAGGTCCTCGCCATAGTTATAGCATTCTACCTTAAGCTTAGTAGTACAAAACTTGCTAAAAATAAAGGAAATGGCTCTGGACGAAGACAATGAAGACATCCGTAAGCCACGCTTTTTTACACTTCACACCAGAGTATAAGATGGGGAAATTCAAAGACTTTACTCTTAGATGTGGTCAGGATAAGACTTCAACCTTGGATGTCCACTGCAAGACTTTACAGCACAACTTCTGAGATGATCTTCAAAATCTAATCTTTGGATTTCACCTTATGTCACTTAATATTCACAAAGATAATATCATTAACAAAGTATATGCACAACTAAAATTATATCACAGGGCCTCTCATCTGTTCTCTCCATCTGCAGCATATATCTCCATAGCAAAAAATGTTCTTATACCCAACACAGAGCCTTAATTACAATTCATTCCTCACAGAACAACTACAAATTCAAACAGCCTAAATAAAAAATATTCAGATTTGCTCTCCTAGCTAATTCTTAATTGTTATCACTGCATTCTAATAGAAAAAGTACTGTATCCATAGATATCAAAAGATATTTACAGAGAAATACAGGCAAAGGCACCCAGATATGGACAATTTCACAATACAAAAAAATAAGAACACGAAGGTGGAATGTGGAGCAGAAAATTAGCAAGGAAGAAGTTAAACAGAAACTGAAGTTATGGAATAACTGTGAAGAAAAGGACTTAATGTAGTGCTGCAAAGAGCACTTTGGCTAACTTCAAAGACTGAAACAATTCTAATTTAAATTTAATTATACTCTGACTTCGGAATGGGGTCCGTTCCCATCATGGCACAGAAACCCAAAAGATTTGGAGAAATTAAGGTGGGAGAAAAAGTACAATTGTTCTCTGTAACCTACAGGACTGATTTTCTGTTAAAGTCCCTTGTATTTAAAATTCTTTCACTTGGATATGGTCCATCCCTTAAAACAGCACTTCAAATAAGGGATTGAAGCTACACTCTTAGAAGCTCCTAAGACAAGGGGGTCACAAGGTTTAAGTTTACGACTGAAGAAAAAGCCTTCTCCAGAACAGGACTTGCCGATTACCCACGGAAACATGTGAAACTGTGGCAACATTCAAAAGAAATTTCAAATAATATCTCCACAGAGAAGAGAAATGCACCTGCTTTCTATATACTGGCTAAATACTACTAAGACTCTTACAAATTTGTTGAAAAGAACTTCCCTCCTTTATGTTTATATTGTAAATTTTATAATAAATTCTAGTATGTATTATTACTATTGCATGGTATAATATCCACTATCTGTGATTCTAATACCTGATTTTTTAACTTCTATTTGTTTTTTTTTTTTCAATTTAAGCATACATTGGAATTTCTTACAGCTATGATTGATGTTACTTTCCAAAACTTCTATGGCATCTACTCCTTTAAACATTACCTGGGTTGTGGCAGAAATTACCTGGTTACTAAATAGCAAAATAAATAAATAAGTAAAACAATCAAACCATCATTAACCTGCCCTATGGAGTAGATTAACTTTTATATGAGAATGCCCTATTCAAAAGTGTATCACTTTTCAAAAACAACTTCAGTAGATTGATTTATACATGAAAGTGCCATATTTGCAATATCTCTCTTTTCAAAAAATACTTTATAACAAAATAAATTATTCCGTTGTCCATGTACAACTTGGACAGTTAGTTAACTCCCTAAACCAGTCAAACTGTCTGAATTACACTGGCACAGCTCTCTGCATAGAGACTTTATTTTTAAACATTTTGCTTGCAGATTAGCTCACCACACACCTACTTCAGAACACTGCTGAACTGTTGCATTGTGCAATTACACAGCTGTGCTGGCGTGTCACACACCAGATCAAAAGAAACTTCTGTTTGTACTCTCGCTTTACATTTATTTGCAGGGAAGGGGTGGGTCATGTCTTTCTGGGACTGTAACCTTCAACTTTTAGAGTGTGAATTAACTGTACCCAGAAAACATATTTGCAAAGAACAACTGAAATCCTTAATATGTGGCTGCTCCTCTGTTGCAATGGATTCTGGGCAGGAATGCTGGAAATGTAAATGGCCTAAATGAGTATTGAACCTATCATCCCTCTTGTTTATTTTCTCACAGTGTGGGAGAACCTCAGGAATTCTTCCATGATGACATCACACTTCCTGCTCTGTTGCAGTTCCTTTCCCACCCCAGGTCTTTAGGGAGGGCTCAAGTTTTTCAGTTAGGCTTACTGTCTGTATGAGGGCTGAGGTGTGGGGGTGGAGGGCTGAAGAACACAGTAGAAAGAAAAACTAAACTGTTAGAGTAAACAGCATAAATTAGATACAGGTGGTATGTGCATATGTGTGTGTGTGTGTGTGTGTGTGTGTGTGTGTGTGTGTGTGTGTGTGTGTGTGTGTGCACGTGTGTGTGTTTGGGTTGGGGGTTGCTGGCATGCATAAAACACAGCAGGAGAATAATTCATGCTTCTTCCAGAAATGTGTCCAACTTGTTCAGGGAAACTAGATATGCTAAGTTAGTAGTGGGTAATAGGGCATGAAATATTCCTGCAGTTAGTGTGCCTGAATGCGGAGGGATCCCACCAGGTGTACAGCTGTCTCAATTAGTCTCATGTGTTTGCTGTTCTACTTCTATCATCTGCCTCCTGTAGTAGTCATCAAACCATCAGATACTGCTGTTAAAATAATGGTGCCTAGCACAGGCAGAATAAGCATATGAGGCGTTTTTACTTCATTATACAGTCAACACAGAAAAACAGCTGATTTGCTTGTCCTTCTTTGTAATTTTGAATTGGTTGCCAGAGTACATTCTGGAGAACCCTAGTCATATAGTCTATTTGCTTGAATTAAGACGGTTGATTATCAGGATTTCTACATAACAGTATGTATACAATGTGGCCTAAATGGTCCCCATGAAACATGCAAAATTCACATTTGACAGACCTTGTGTCATCCAAGGTTGTACTAAAACCCCTGTGAGAACAGTCCCACAACATTTCGACATGATGTTACCTGCTATTCCCTTCAAAGTGGCTATCTAGATGGCAGTGCTGTAGCAAATTGTAACAAGTTGTTTCCAGGGAAGGATAAAACTTTTGGTAAAATGTTTAATCTGCTATTAAACAAAGGAAAGGATTTTTTTCTTTTAATTTATTTCCTTTGTTAATCTGCTATTAAACAGTGGATGATTATCAGGCACAGCCTAGACCAAATGGCATTATTTATTTAGTTTGTTTATCAGGGTCGTACACCGATTATTATAGATCATTTGTGGGCACAGCTCAGGTGAAAAAATTCACAAAAAAATAAACCAGAACAAATTCACAAACATGGGAGTGTGTACAGCTGAAAATACGTAAATGCATTAACACATACAATAGTTTATACACAAAGAAGAACAATGACATAAACACACAGGAGTAAACTGGATACATACATACATAGTTATTAGGGCAATTACTTTACCGTAAACAAGTAAAAATTGCCTAAAAAAGTTAAATAAAAATAAATGCACTAACTGAGGAATACAACAAATATAAAAGTAAATAAGATGACAGTGTTGATGATGACACCATTGGTGGTAATGATGATTATCCCCAGTATATCACCCCTAATAAAAGAAATGTTTACAGATTTTCAAAATTATATCAACTGTCATGGAATGAGCTTCCATTCGCCCAACCATCCACATTCCCTTTTCCCATTTTTGCACATAGGATTTGGGTGTTACTTCAGCAGTGATAATCATCTAGAACTGAGGTTTACACCACCGGGTGGCTATCTCAGCCAGAGTATTTCTTCCACACCCCAAACTTGCACACACACTCACACCTATGGCCAACTTATAGTATCCAATACACCTACTGAATAGGTTCATAGGTAGGTACTAGGCTATCGGCCCTAGTGCCTATATAAGTCTAGCCCAAAAAGTTCCCTGGCTTTCGTCACCCAAGAAAGTTATTTTCCTGCGCCCCTGTCTAGCAGAGCCACAGAAGTGATCCCTGGGGTGAATTTCCTATTTCCCATCCAATTGGCGAGATTTTTCGTAAAGAGGGCTAATGAGAAGCTTTGCTTGACATGAATGGGTAGTCTGTTCCACAGCATGGGAAGTCTCTGGGACAGGAATCTATCCCTTCAGCATGTTCTGTGTATTGTGGTGGCAAGGTTTAGGTCCCTGGAGCATGTGGATCGCAGGGATTGGGGTTTCCTTTTGTGTAGCATGTCCAACAGATCTGGGTTTGATATGGCTTTGTATGATAAGCCTTTGAGTAGGTGATAAGCGACGAAGGAGAGCTGGAGTTTTTTGAGATGGCCTGTGTATGGCATCTGTTTGAGGCCAGTAATTTTCTTAGTGCGGTATTTGTGGCCTTTCTAGTTGTTGTAGATGTCTTTTGAGGTACATGCCAAATGGGACATTGTACTCTATAATGGGTCTGATGACGGATGAGTAGAAAGGAACAATGACCTCTTTTTTTCTGGAGATGAGCCCCTTTGCGATTAGTTGGTCATAGGTTCATAGGTAGGTACTAGGCTATCGGCCCTAGGGCCTATATAAGCCCAGCCAAAAAGGTACCCTGGCTTTTGCCACCCAAGAAAATTATTTTCTTGTGCCACTGTCGAGCAGAGCCACAGAGGTGATCCCCGGGGTGAATTTCCTATTTCCCATCCAATCATCAAGATTTTTCTTGAAGAGTGCTAATGAGGAGCTTTGTTTAATATAGATAGGTAGTTTATTCCAGAGTATGGGAAGTCTCTGGGACAGGAATCTATCCCTCTGGCATGTTCTGTTTATTGTGGTGACAAGGTTTAGGTCCCTAGAGCGTGTAGCTCAGAGGGATTGGGTTTTCTTTAAGTGGAGCATGTCCAACAGCTCTGGGTTTGACATAGCTTTGTATGTTAGGCAGAGATCACCTCTGAGTAGGCGATATGCGACGGAGTAAAGCTGGAGTTTTTTGAGACGGTCTGCGTAGGGCATCTGTTTGAGGCCGGTAATCCTCTTTGTGAGGTATTTCTGCGGCCTTTCCAGTTGTTGTAGATGTCTTGTGAGGTACATACCAAAAGGGGCGTTGCACTCTATAATGGGTCTAATGAGTGATGAGTAGAGGGGAAACTACAGTTGTGTACACTTACCATAAATGTAGATGTACGAGTGTCTTCACTGTTGCAGTCATCACTGTAGGGTTCTTCCTGCTGGCAGGCAGTCCTCGGTCGGCCAGAATCCCAAAGTCTGGGTCTGGCATCGGCTGTGGACTCACCCTCCCTGACGTCAGTGTGCCAGGGGTACAAAGCTCCCAGCTGATGCCATGTTCTCCAGTTTTTCTTGCCCCAGATGTCAGGTGTCCAAAAGTAAAGGCTAAAAGTAAAACAAAAATGTAACATACAACAAACCCCATACCCTGTAGCAAATACACCTCAGAAGAAGGATGAAACAGGGAACCACACCAATAAAAAATATAAGAGGGGACAAGAGGGTGGGTAACCCAGACTGCAACAGTGAAGACACTCGAACATCTACATTTATGGTAAGTGTACACAACTGTACTATGTTCATCGTGTTTCACTGTTGCAGTCATCACTGTAGGGTTGAATCCCAAAGCTGAGATAAAGGGTGGAGGTTATTGAGTAGAAGGGGCGGCTAGAAGGCCTTGCAAGACTGCAGAAGCAAAGCCTGCCCTAGACTTAGAATAAAGAAGGAGATTATAATGCTTAGAGAAAGTATGCACTGAGCTCCAAGTAGCAGCTTCCAGAATATCTTTGGTAGGAACTCCCCTGAGAAAGGCAGCTGAAGTAGCAGCAGCTCTGGTAGATTGAGTCCTAATTTTTCCTGGGATTTGCTTTCCATGATGAGAGTAACAAAATCTGATTCCATGAGCAATCCATTTAGAAATGGTCTGTTTTGAAATAGCTTTGCCTTGGGAATTTGCTGCATAAGAAACAAACAGTTGTTCTGTTTTCCTGATATCCTTGGTTCTGTCCAGGTAAAAGTGAAGCTGCCTGTGCACATCCAAAGAATGCAAAATCCTCTCCCCCTTATTTTGTGGATTAGGGAAAAAAGTTGGCAGGGGAACAGATTGGTTTAAAGCCACTTTAGAAACCACTTTAGGCATGAAAGTAGGGTTAGTCCTCAAAGAAACCCTGTCTTGATGAAAAATAATGTAAGGTTTCACAGCCATGAGTGCTTGTAACTCCGAGACTCTCCTGGCTGAAGTTAAAGCCAGTAGGATAACAGTCTTCTATGATAAATACTTTATATCAGATGTGGCCACAGGCTCAAAAGGAGGGAGAGTTAGTTTTTCCAGGACATAATTGAGGTCCCAGGCAGGGATGGGTGGTGTCCTAGGGGGCCTTAAATTCTTTGGTCCTCTGAGATATTATTTCAGAAGTGGATGTGAAAAAATTGGAGGATCTGTATTATAATGTGCAGAAATAGCTGAGGAATATATTTTTATGGAGGAAAAAGATAAACCCTTATGCAACAAATCTGTTAGGTAATGTAAAATCAATGGAATATTTGGAATGTGAGGATCTGATTCCTGAGCATGCATCCAGGTGCAAAATCTCTTCCATTTACCTTCATAAGATTTCCTAGTGCTAGGCCTTCTGGCTTCTAAGATAACATCCATGACCTGTTTGGAAAGGGTAGGATTAATCATAGACCCTGAATACACCAGGCTGCCAGGCAGAGATATGAGAGTGCAGGACCTGGCCCTGATGTTGAGACAAAAGATTTGGAATCTGAGGTAGAATCCAAGGAGGTTCCTGGGATAGATGTATCAGTGTTGAGTACCAAAATTGTCAAGGCCAATTCGGGGCTAGTAAGATCAGCTATGGTTTGTCCTGTTTTATTTTTAATAACACCTTTGGTAGAAGAGGTAGTGGTGGAAAGGCATACCCCGAGAGGTTCCTCCAACTGAATGAGAGAGCATCCACTTTCCATGCTAGCTTGTGATATGTCCTTGTGCAAAAAGTCTGTAACAGGTAGTTGTGGGGAGATGCAAATAGATCTATGTCCAGGCAGCCCCAGGCTTCTGTAATCATCTTGAATATTTGGGTGTCTATCATCCACTCATGTGGGTCTGACAGGTTCCTGCTCAGGCTGTCTGCCAGAGTATTTTGTTTCCCTGGCAGGAATTGAGCTTGTAGGTCAATTTTGCAAGCTAGTGCTGTGTTCTATAGAGTCATGGCTAGTCTGCAAAGGGGGTAGGAGTGTGAACCCCCTTGCTTGTTTATGTACCACATAACTGTGGTGTTGTCTGTCCGTATCAGTAGCTGCCCTGGCTGTAAAAGATCCCTGAAAGCCAAGAGGGCATTCTGCACAGCTAACATCTCTTTTAAATTGATATGTAGATGCTTCTGATCCTCTGTCCAAAAACCTTGCAGGCCTTTCCCCTGCAAGTGGGCTCCCCATGCATAATCCGAGGCGTCTGTGGTTATCACTTGGTAGGCTGGAGGTAGACTGAAGGCTTTCCCTTTGTTTTGAAGACATGCCATTGGCCCACCAATGGAATTCCTTTTGTAGGCAAGGCAAGACAGCAATCTCTGTTTCTAGACTGTGACAATGCTGGGACCATACGCTTTTTAGGTACCATTGTATCTTCCTCATATGCAGTCTTGCATATGGTATGAGTAGGATGCAGGAAGCCATGTAACCCAAAGCCTGCAGGAATTTCCTTGCAGTTAGCTGAGACATTAACGCCAGGCTTTTCAAAGTTGAAGCCAGCTGTAGTTGTTTTTCTGATGTCAGGAATGCCATCTGGGTTGTTGTGTTTAGAAGAGCACCCAGGAATGTTATCTGTTGAGTGGGTGTAAAATCTGACTTTTTCTACGTTCACAGTGAATCCCAGGTACTTGAGTAGATTCTGAACAAATTCCAGGTGCTGGAGTAAAATGTCCTTGCTGTCTGCTTGAATAAGGCAGTCATCCAGATAAGGGTAAATTTGAATTCGCTTGAGTCTGCAGTAAGCTACTACTGGCGCCAGGCACTTGGTAAAGACCCTGGGCGCAGTAGACAAGCCAAAGGGCAGCGCAGAGAATTGGTAATGTTTCGAGCCTGCCTTGAACCTGAGGTATCTTCTGCACTCCTGTCTGATAGGAATGTGTAGGTAAGCCTCCTTTAAATCCAATGTCACCATCCATGCATTTTTGCTCAACATTGGCAGGAGCTGCTGCAGAGTAAGCATCTTGAACTTTGGTATCTCCAGGAAAATATTTAAGACTGACAGATCCAGGATGGGTCTCCAAGTATTTTGCTTTCTGGGAACTAGAAAGAGTCTTGAATAAAAGCCTTGTCCCATCTCTGAATTTGGAACCAGTTCTATGGCCCTCATAGCCATGAGGGACCTCACCTGTTTTAATGCCTCTGCCCATTGAGTTTTTGGTAGGTCTGGCCATCCGTTTGGTTTTGGTAAGGTGTGAAAGTGGAATTTGTAACCTCTTAAAACTGCATCCAGAACCCACTTGTCTTGGGTTATGTAAGTTCAATTTTGGTGAAAAAGAGAAAGTTTTCCTCCCAGAGGAGCTTCCAGGAGAGAGGTTCCTGGAACCATGCAGGGGGAGTCATTGAGTCCGTTTCCTATAAGGTTAAGACCTATCTTCTCCACCCCTGGGGGTGGAAGCACTCCACTGTCTAGGTCTATAAGAGGTCTGTGCTTGGGCCCTCCCTCTGGGGCACCTATATCTACCCCTCTGAGGCCTGTCCGAGCTGGGAAAGGACCAACTTTTAGCTGGCCAATTTCTGCTAAATCTAGGAGGCTGAACTTGTAAGAAATCCTTAACCGTTTGCATGGATTTTGCCTTATCCTCCATTTTCTTTATAACCTCTTCAGCCTTAGACCCAAACAAAACATTATGTTGAACAGGGGCATCCAGTAACTTTGCTTTCACTTGTTCATGCAAATTTTGTTCCTTTAACCAAGCATGCCTTCTAATGACCGTGCCAGTGGCAGCTGCCCTGCAAGAGGCCTCCGAAACATCAAAACCACAGTGTAAGGTGTGTTTCCCCACCTGCTCAGTAGCATGCATCAAATCATGTCATTCCTTATTATCAGCACATGCAGAAATGGTACCCAGTTTTTGTTTCATAACAGACAAAAGGTATTGCTGATATTTCAACATATGAAATTGACAATTTGAAGCCCTAATAGAGAAAGTAGCAGAAGTGTACACTTTTTTGCCCCATCTCTCCAAAGCTCTAGAATCCTTATCTGACGGAATAGGGTTCTTAGCAGTGGCGGCCTTAGGACCCTGAGAAATGGTTTCTGGATCAGCAGTAGGATTTTTGTAAAGAAACTGGTGGGAGTCAGGGACTCTGTAATACCTATCAGGCTTAGCAGGGGCCGGAGGAAAGGAGTCAGGAGTTAAATTAGACTCAGAAAAAACATCATCCACAATATCCAAAATAGGAGGAATAGCCAGGGGTCTGTGCTGGGGAAGAAGAAGGAAATCCCTAAGCCTTCTCTTAGATTCAGAGTACTCCTGTCCTTCCTAGTGAAAATGTTCCCTCATGTCATGTAAAGTTTCCCCAAAAGAATAATCCTCAGGAGGAGAAGCTGAAGGAATGGATTCCTCAGCATCAGAATCCTCATAAGGAGGAAAAGTATAATCCTGTTCAGAGGAAGACACTGAAGAGATAGATGCCTGATCAGAGGATTCATAATCCAATTCTTGTCTTGGCCTTTTGTCTGGAGGGGGATGTGAACCCCTAATCATAGTTAGCAAGTCCTCCGCCATTTTAAGCATTTGTTTTTGAGATTTCGGTCCTGGATCAGAGGAGGCCTGGGCTTGAGTCTTTGTTTTAGAAGGAGTCTTTGCCTTTGTCTTTGCCTTTACCTGAAGCTGCGTAGGCCTGAAAACCCCCTCGGAAGCCGGTACCCGCACAGAGGCTCCGGACCCATCCGAGGGAGCATTATCCAAAGGTCCTGCACCTGGAGTATTCAAAGGCCTAGTTGGCTCCTCGTGGGAGTCCGTTTCAGCAAGTGGTTCTGTAATGGCTGACGACAGGGGCTGCAAAAGCGCCTCACTGACGACGGACGAACTGGCAGCTGGCTCTGAATGCAAACTGTCGTCTGATTTGGACCTCGGAGGCCTACCTTATCCTTGCGCCTTTTATGAACTCCGGTAGTCGGAAGCGTGTCTGACGACATGTTATAATTAAATCGCTTCCCAAAGTAATGAAAGGCAAAATCGTATCTCCGTTTAATAGTACGTTGATTAAATCTAGCACAAAACCGACAACTAGCTACGTCGTGGTCAGGGCCTAGACAAGGAATGAGTGAAAATCCTTATGAGGTATTTGCTTCCCACATGAAATACAACTATTAACTTTTTCTGACATTGGTCTGGAGCAAGAAAAAAGTTTCCCCAATGGGGTACTTAGCTTTGAAAAGAAGAATGTCTTTGGTATGAAGCACCAAAAGGAGTCAGCCAACCGGCACTTGTGAACTGCTTCCACCGCGCGGCAAGAAAGACTGGAGAACATGGCGTCAGCTGGGAGCTTTGTACCCCTGGGGCACTGACATCAGGGACGGTGAGTCCACAGCTGACGCCAGACCCAGACTTTGGGATTCTGGCTGACCGAGGGCTACCTGCCGGCATGAAGAACCCTACAGTGATGACTGCAACAGTGAAACACGATGAACATCAATGACCTCTTTTTTTCTGGATGAGAAACCTTTTATGATGAGGTGTGCCATGTAGAAGGATTTCCTGACTACTGTGGCGATGTGATTATCAAAGGAAAGACTACTGTCCACCTGTGTCCCAAGGTCTCTTATCACACTTTCGGTATTAAGTATACTACCGCCTATGTTGTAGTTCATGGGTACAGAGATTTACCAAAGGGGATGACAATGCACTTTTTGGCATTGAGCTTGAGGCCATGGCTTTGACACCAGGCATCTGTCTCAGTGAGGCCCTTTTGTAGGATGTCCACATCGTTAGGAGTTTCGATTATGGCTCCTAGTTTGCAGTCATCTGTGAACTTCTTTAGCCAAAGACCTTCTGTGTTAGCCTGTACTTCAGAGAAGTAGATACCAAACAGGAGAGGACTCAGGGCTGAATCCTGTGATACTCCACTTGTCACTGGTCTGAAGTCGGATTTGGAGTCTGCTACTTTCACAGTGTGGGTTCTGTCAGTGAGCCAGTTGGCAACCCATCTTGTGACATAGGGATTTATACCTAGTTTAGTGAGTTTATCTATAATTCTAGAGTGGGGGATGGTTTTGAAAGCCTTGGCAAGATCTAGATAGGCTGTGTGAACCACCTTACCCTTGTCTACGGCTTTGGTGACTGCTTCAAAGAAGTCTATCAGGTTTAGGAGACATGATCTGCCTTTTACAAACCCGAACTGGGTGGGATCCAGAGTTTGGAGATTACTGATGTCTTTGTTTATAAGTTCCATGATGATACGTTCCATGGCCTTGCAGACCAGGCTTGTCAGATGCCACGTAGAAGGATTTCCTGACTACTGTGGCGATGTGATTATCAAAGGAGAGACTACTGTCCACCTGTGTCCCAATGTCTTTGGAATGTGGGAGGAAACTGAAGCACCCAGAGGAAACCCACATGAACACTGGGAGGACATGCAGACTCACACAAGACACTCCAGCTGAGAATCGAACCAGGGAACCTTTTGGTGCAAGGTGACAACTCTATTTGCTGCACCACTGTGCCGCATACCTCCCAACTTCTTAGAGCATGAAATCTGGACAAAGCCATAAGTAAAAGTGGGACAAAAGCCCAAAAATAGGGACAACTTTTAAATATAGCTCTTACAAACTTAGAAAGTTGATAGAATAACAGGTTTTACATTAGCATGAATATTCTGAAGAGTATGAAGTCTGAAACTCAAATGTTTGTCTTTATTTTCTTACTTCAATCTTTAATGAGTTGCCACTAATTTGCCAGAAAACCACAATTTTATGAAAAATGGACCACAGATAGGCATAAATCTGGACATTCTGCAAAAAACTGTACAGTTATGAGGTATGTTGTGCAAACAAATGGCAATAAAGATCCTTTACTGTCTGCTGTTCTTATCGCCCAAATCTCTATATTCACCACCTGAACTCTATGGGCCCATTCTATGGGCACATATCCTGTGGAGAGGCTGAGACTGAACAGGGTATTAAGATGCGGGGTTAATTCCTTTTGGAGCTCGCTTATGACACAGCCTGGGACACCATCTGGTCCAATGGAGGCAGTGTTTTTAGCTTTACATAACGTATTTTGTTTTGTATATTTATCATCAATGCAACATCACATAAATAGATCCGTTCTTGCCTTCCCTTAAACCTCGCACCTCCTCCAAAATATTATTCTGCATGTATTGTTCATACAATTTCATTTTTTCTATGTAATTTCCTCTTACTCTTTTCTAAAGTTCCACTTCCAATTTCTTTTTAATTCTGTTACAATATTCACTATTTCAAATACAGTTAGTTTAGACTTTGATTTCCATTTTCTAGTAATTGCTTTTTTTGGCAGCCACCAGAATTAAACTTAAGACCTTACTATGTCTAGGAAATTCAGATCCCGTATCCCAGCTCAAAAGAATCGTTTCCTCAGTTACACCCATTTGCTCATTAAATATTTCTGACAGAGTACTCTGTAAGGAATTTCTGAATTCTGCCAACTCATATAGTCCCAAAACATATGTTCCCAGTTATCTCTTTCTTTTCCATCACACCTCCGATATTTGACATCTGTTTGGGGTATAAAAATACCCTGTTCCCTTGTAAACTGCTTATCCAATCTCTCTTCACATATTTCCGGAACTTTCCTGACTGACTCCTCTAGTTATCGTGCAATATTTTATACACCCTGCTAAATATCCCTTTTTTAGCAGCAGCTCCTGTTCTAGAAGCAACTAAAAACTCTATCAGAGCAGGTCTTTCACTTAGGATCCCCCTATCCTTTTCTCTTTGCCTATACTCTGATACCACTCCCTGGTAGTGAAGGCAGTCTTGCTGGTACTCCAAATGTCTTCATAGCCCCTTCCCATTCTATTACCTTCCCCTCTCTAGTTATTTGCTCCTAATACCTTTGTTCTTTTGCCTGTTTTCTCCAGTAAATTCCAGTCCCCTCTTGTCTATTCTCTGTAACTCTAACTGCAGTCATCCCTATTGGCAAAATCTAGTTTCATTGTCGCATTTTGATTCCTAAGACAGACAAGTTTACAACTGAGTTATCACATTTCACTGGATGACACTGATGTGTTGTGGGATTTGAAGATTATCATATGTATTAGTGACGATTTGATATTCTTCAGGTATGTGCATTTCTTTATATTCTTCAGGTATGTGCATTTCTTTATAAGATGTGAATGATGGGTAGGCTTCAACCAAATGTTTCAAAGTGTCCCTCAACTTGGTTTATTCTTTTTTTTTTTTAATAATTAATGGTAGATACTTTTCACTACTGGACAGAAGAAGCATTTTAGAAGTAGTAGGTTATCGTTTGTAAAATTAGAATTTCTTCCCTTTTTTGTTGTCCTTTTGTTAAATAATAAAGCAATGCTTAATCAAGGTAGGTTAAGATCACATACAAAGGAAATCCAGTACTAGGAAGTAGAAAGGAGATAAGTAAAGGTTGAAATAGCTGCATGTTTTATTGATATAAGGTCTGTGAAATTTCACTAGTACTGCTAATGAAACAAATATATTAGAGAAATACAGCAAGCAAGTTTTTATTAGATACTTAATGTAAAGTAATAAGCCGGTATTTTCCCGTGAAACAGCATCACAGTCCAGGGAAACAACTCCATGGTGTCTCCAGTGAACGGCCGCAGCAGTCTTGCTGATGTCACCCCTTTGCATAAAGTGTAGGACAGAGCAACACTGATGCCCATTGCAAGTCCTGCTCATGGACTCTTGCTTGGCAGGATCAAAGGTGTAGGGAGAAAGAAATCTTGAGCGACCCCTGATGTTTGCCCACATGATGGTTCCTCTCAGCTGACCCTCACTGAAGAGTTGCAGGGGCAAAGGCCATTCCTCTCACCTGTCCAGATTTTTGCAGTATGTCCATATATTTACCTCATATTTTAGTCTGTTCCTCATAAAATTTGAGGTTTTCTGGCAAATCACTGAGGACTAAATTAAGTAAATAATGACATACCTTTGAGTTTCATAATTCATATACTTCAGAAAATGCATGTTTCCAGACTTTAATTTATATACTATCTCTTCTATTGTAAAAGTTATTACTTTATTAATAGATCAGTCATATGTCACAAAATGGAAAGATTATTGGGAGCTAATTAATATACACTTCATGAAAATCTCCTTAACACATAAAAATATGATTGTAAATAACTCCATGTTATGGTTACTAAAGGAATTTTGTACTTCACCTATTACACCTAAACATATGGTTTGTTACCCATTAAATATTATTATTAGTTATCGTAACTTTATATTCATGCACCCTAAGTATAGGGAATGGAATTTTATTGTATTCCCTATAATGTATACTCAGGGTATGCTTATGTCATCTACTTCTGAAGGAGCTCATTTAGCTATAGATAATGATCTAAAGTACTGGTATCAGCTGATATCTGATAATAAAGTTAAAAATCTAGATTTCTTAAAACAAGAATTTGATCTAAGAGAAACTTGCTGGTTAGAGGTTCAGATCTTTACACAACATCTCATTGATAGAATAGATCTAATGTCTATAACAGTTAAAGAATCTATTCCAAAACTGATTGATTACTTGATAATAAATTTACAGCATAAAGTTTCTGATAAAGGTAAACTTTCATATATACATAAAATTATCAGACAAGAAACTTTTACAATGTAGATTCATACTGGAATTATTTCACCTCTATTAATGGGGACCCACCAACTCAACAAGATAAACAATATATATTGGAATCTGCTTATAGAACTACATCTTCCATTGTCTGGAGACTTTATACATGGAAATTTTACATAGATCTTTTATACACCTTTGATGATGAATAAAATTAATAATAAAGATAATCTATGTAAGAGATGTAATGTAGAAATTAATGCTGACTGGGCTCATATGTTTTATGACTGTATGAAGTTGAAAGAATACTGGAAGTCAATTAATGAATTTTGCAGGCTCTTTTTACAGATAATTTCATTATTTCTAAGTCTCTTATATTATTCAACACACCTGTACCTCAATGTGTTAAAAGATTAAGCTTCCCTTGTTATGGTCTATCCTAGCAGTGGCTAGGAAAATAATAACTAGAAATTGGATTTCAGATACACCTCCTTCGTTCAATGAATTTAAAAATGTTATGAATATAATGTGTCATATGGAAATAAGCACAATTAGAATGAGAACAACTAGAAAAACATCACATTTTATTGTATGGGATAATTTACAAAATTTGTTAAAAAAATTCTAATTTCAATAGCACAGTATTTTAGTTTAATTAATTGATCTGATTGTAGTGGATGTCTTTGTAAATACTTTAGTTGTTTTGTTGAATATTATAATAATACCTATTTTTAATTATTTGTATAAAATTGTTATGATATTTCTCTTATATGTTAAAACAATAAATTTGTTTTAAAAAAAAAAAAGAAAATGCATGTTAACATAAATCTTGTTATTCTAGCAATTTTCCAAGTTTTTAAGATTAAAACTTGTCCTTATTTTTAGGTCTTTGAATACCCCGTTATTTTAGGCTTTGTACAGGCTTCTTGCAATAAGAGACTGAGTGGTATGGCTAAGACAAGCAAAAAAAAAAAAAAAGAAATAATTTATTACTGAGTTGTATTGTGGAGTTATAAAATCTGAGGAGCTAACAGTTGTATAAATGGTTGCTGTTCCTTATTGCATTGCATACACAAACATGAGAACAAGAGGCGACACTAACATTACAAGGAAAACACCTTACAGGAAAGGCAAAGAAGTATTACTCTACAAAAGGGGTGTTGGACAACTGGAACGTCCTTCTTGAAGAGGTAATAGGGTCACAAACAGTAACAATGTTAAAGAATGCATGGACCATGTCTGACAGTACAGAAAATGAAGGCAAGGAGCTGTTAATGAGCTGCTTCCTATAGTTCCAGGTTTGATTCCATTAGCCTCTATTTGCCTTCTGCATGACTCCGAGCAAGTCACATAACCAGTTAGTGCTCTGGTACAACTGGGAAATCAGGATCAGCTCATCAATCGTCTCCTGGACTGCACATTTAGTAACTACATATGAATACATTAATAAGGAACACTTTCTGATGACTGAAGTAAAAAAAAATAAGCTGTTTCTTAAGAATGGTCTGAATTTTATCCAGTATGTAGTTAAATAAGGAGAGGAGATGTATAAGGCACTCCCCATCTGCTGTCATGATCTATTTCCAGAAAGAACCACTGTATATTGTCAAAACCAGTTTGGCTTTAGTAAGTCAGCCTTTTAGCAATCTGTAGCTCAGTATTAAGACCATGCATAGAGAGAGAGGAAATGGGAGACAGATGGATTGGAGAAATGCTGTTTAATGTGAATCTCCCTCCGTGTGCAGTATGTGCGCTGCTCTCTTAACACTGAAGTGTCCGATGTACTTGGTGACATTACTGTTCTGTTTTTCATGAAGTTTTCTGTCTCTGTAAATGAGTGGCAGTGGATGACAGAGTACTTGAAAAGGTGCATCTAATCCATTATATCTACTGGACACATACAGCCTTTTGTACATTGAAAAGTTCAACTTAAGCTTTAGACACCAATGAAAGAGTTACAGAGGTTTCGGCTGCATTGTTCTGTCATCTAAATCATTCATTCATTTTTTATATCTGCTTTATCCTCATCAAGGCTGCAGGGTGGCATCATAGCTTTAAAACAGTTTTGCAGTTTATTTATTTTGTTGTTTCATATGAATGTAAAGTCAAAAGAAGGCAAAGCATGAGTATAATCCTAGAGTTGTTAAGTGACCAATGCACACAGTGAGAGATAGCTATAGGTTCATAGGTAGGTACTAGGCTATCTGCCCGAAGGCATTTATAAGCCTAGCCAGAATGTGTTGGCTTTCGCCACCCCCTTAGATTAGTTCCCTGTGCCTCTGTCCAGCAGAGCAACTGAAGTGATCCCAGGGGTAAACTTTCTGTTTCCCATCCACTCGTCAAGGTTTCTCTTGAAGAGTGTTAGTAAGGAGCTCTGCCTAATGTAGATTGGAATCTTGTTCCAAAGCATGGGAAGTCTCTCGGACAGGAATCTATCCCTCCAGCATGTCCTATTTATTGTTGTGGTGAGGTTTAGATCCCTAAAGCATGTGGCTCGAGGGGTAAGACTTTCTTTAGGTGGAGCATGTCCATCAGTTCTGGGTTGGACATGGCCTTGTATGTCAGGCAGAGATCACTTCTGAGTAGGCGGTATGCAACCAAGCACAGCTGGAGTTTCTTCAGTCGAGCTGCATAGGGCATATGTTTGAGGCCAGTAATCCTCTTGGTGAGGTACTTCTGTGGTCTTTCCAGCTGTTGCAGGTGTCTTGTAAGGTACATCCCAAATGGGGCTTCGTACTCTATGATGGGTCTGATGAGTGATGAGTAGAGGGGCACAATGACCTCTTTTGATCTGGATGCGAACCCTTTTATGATTACGTGGGCCACATAGAAGGATTTTCTAACCACTTTGGCAATGTGATTATCAAAGGAGAGATTATTATCTACTTGGGTCCCCAGATCCCTTATTACATTTTCCGTATTTAGGGGACTACCATCTATGCAGTAGTTTGTGGGTACTTTGTTTTTTCCAAAGGGGATGACTATGCACTTTTTGACATTTAGCTTGAGGTCATGATTTTGACACCAGGTATCCGTCTCAATGAGACCCTTTTGGAGGATGTCTGTGTCAGCCAGAGAGTCAATTATAGCCCCTAGTTTGCAGTCGTCTGCAAACTTGGCCAGCCATAGTCCTCCTGTGCTTACCTGTACCTCTGAGAAGTATATGCTGAACAGGGGGGGTCCTAGGACTGAGCCCTGGGGAATGCCACTTGTAACCGGTTTAGAGTCGGACCTAGCTCCCGCAACTCTCACCATGTGGGTTCTGTCCGTGAGCCAGTTGGCAGCCCATCTGGTGATGTAGGGGCTTATGTTCAGGCTGGTGAGCTTGTCTATAATACCAGAATGGGAATTGTGTTGAAGGCCTTTGCGAGGTCTAGGTAGGCTGTGTGTACCACCTTTCCCTCATCTATAGCCTTGGTAACTGTCTCAAAGAAGTCCACCAGATTTAGGAGGCATGATCTGCCCTTAACAAAGCCGAACTGGGTAGGGTCTAGTGTTTGGGGGTTCTCAATGTCTCTGTTAATGAGTTCCATGATGATGAGCTCCATAGCCTTGCAGACCAAGCTAGTCAGGCTTATAGGGCGATAGTTCCCGGGGTCTGTTGTGGTTCCAACTTTGTGGAGCAGAATGACTGCTGCTGTGCGTCACTCTGTGGGTATGTAGCCTGTGGAGAGGCTGAGTTTGAACAGTGTGTTTAGGTGAGGGGTTAGTTTGTATTTGAGCTCATGTAGGACGCAGCCTGGGACATCGTCCAGTCCCATTGATGCTGTGTTTTTGACTTTGGAGAGGGCTGTTTTAACCTGAGTGTCAGTGATTTCAGGGGCTCTACATTCTTCTGGTATGGTTATGGGCCCTTTTGGGGGTGAGAGGGGGGTGAAGTTTGCAATGAACCTGTCTGCCAGGATGTTGGCGACATTGGTCGGTTCAGTATATTTTGTGCCATTCTGCACTAACTCCGAGCAGATCTGAGCATTGCCACTTAGATTCTTGACATAGCTAAAGAATGCCTTGTGGTTATCTTTGGAGTCCTTGTCAATTTTTCTTTCGAAGCTCGCCTTGGATGATTTTACAAGGGATCGTAGTTTCTTGCTGATACTGATCAGGGATGTTTTCCCTTTTTGGGATTTTACTCTTTTCTGTACTAGTTTCCTCCTTCTATTGTATAGCTTGTTTATGGCAGGGGTCCACCAGACTGGTTTCCTTTTCTTGGAGGAGTGAGTCTTGGTTTTGCTTGGGATAGCATGATCCATGCATTCTTGTAGGTGCCCATAGAATGCATTAGTAAAGGATTTTGCAGCTTGGACAGTGTTATCCTTTAGCATGGGGACTTTGAAACTTTCCACCTCAGTCTTAAGTAACATGAAGTTTGCTTTTGAAAAGTTATTCACGGTGGTTCCTTGTGCAGGGGTGGGGGAGGACTGTGGATATCCAAAGCGATTTGTTTATGGTCAGATCTAACCAGCATGGGGTTGACCTCCTGTGTGGAACACCAGTCGCCCATGTTGGTGATGACCAGGTCCAATATGTTATCACCTCTGGTGGGAGTGGAGACCAGTTGATCCAGGGCATTTGAGTTTATAAATTCTAGTAAATGTTGGGCAAAGGAGTTAGCACTTGAGTAGTTCTCCCAGTTAATGTTTGGGTAACTGAAATCACCCAATATTAGGGTGTTTGGTAGCACTTTATGTTTCCAAGTGTTTCCAGAAATGCGGAATGGGGGTCCTGGGAAATGGTGGGTGATCTGTAGCAAGCTACAATTTGAATTGCAGTTTTGCCCATTGTTAGTTGCACGTGGATGATCTCTGAAGCATTGTACTGTGCCACTAACCTGGAGGTGTGGGTATGGGTATCCTTGATGAATATGGATACACTCCCGCCTTTTGTATTTCAGTCCGGGTTCTGTGGGCGAAATGTATGGTATGAGTTGTACCCTGGTAGTGCTGGGGTGCTCTTTGGAGCCTTAAAACAGGTTTCTGTTACTGCACATATATCGATTTTCTCCATACTGAGGAGTGCCTCGAGTGTGTGCATTTTGAGGTTTACACTTCTGGCACTGAGTAGCATTACCCTCAGTTTTTTGTTACTTGTGCTATTTATGGCAGTGGGTTTGTCTTTTGAGCCTTGCCTTAAAAAGGTACTATGGGGGTGGCAAGAGCCTTGGCCAGTATTCAAAAGCCTAAGGGTGACAGGTGCAAGCCATCTCTAGTGAAGGAGGGTGGCTTGTTGAGCATGTCATCCCAGGCGGAAAGACACTGGATCCCCTTTGAATGACACCAGAAACTTAGCCAATTGTTGAAATTGATAATTTTTTTTTATTCCGTGGTATCATTCTTGGTGAGGGCAGGAAGCTACTCAGGGTCAGGGTAATTCCGGCCTGGGCTATGTGATCAGAGAGCACTTCCATGTCTCTTTTCATGTAGTCCAGGAAGGTATGGCTCAGGTCATTCACACCAACATGGACAATGACAGAGTCATATTTGTATTTGTTCTGGAGTGACCTGAGTTCTTGTGTTATTTGGCGGATCCTGGCACCCAACAGACAGCTAACAGTAACCTTCTCTTTATTCAGCCTAGTGAGTGGGACGTTAGTGTGACTGAGTATAGAGTCACCTATTACTAGTATGTTGGGCATGTTATTTTGCCTTAAGGGCTGTGATTGCGTGGCACACTGGTTTTGTGAAGTATGTGTTTCATGGTTTGTGTTGGGGGTGGAGGTTGCTTGGATGTCTGCTTTGGAGGTCTCTGTTGCTTTTGCAGATTTTTATTACAGTTTCCGAGTATGTTTTTGTGTACTTATGTGTGTTTTTTTCCAGTGCTGGTTTAATGGGTCTATGTGAGACTGGTGGTGTGATGCAAGTATTTCCCTTCTCCTTTTGACTGTCTGATCCAGTCTTGGGTTGAGAGAGCTTAGTCTCCAGTTTGGCAGTATAATTGCATCTCTCGCATGTATTAGTGTTTGGTGGTGGGAGAAGAGGGCTGTCTGTGTACATGAAGCAGTTGTAACATTGCCTCAAAATGCCCAGATTCACCAGTTGGACTGAAGAGTACAACTGAAACTGCCCTTTGGACATGCCTGGATAGGTACAGTGAACTGTTTTACTGAATGACTGGTAAAGTCAAATAGAGAGCCTTGTCCTTCTGTACAGTATAGTGGGGGTCTAGTGCTAGGGTTTATAAGTGCTTTCTATGAGTTTTGAGCAAGTGCCCGGCTGAGAAATGAATGGCTTGAGTGCTTAAGTTGAAAGTTTGTTTAGTTCGAAGGGAAAAATTGAAGAGGAGATTTTGTGGAGCTGGGAATAGTTATACCCTAGCTAACCGGCGCTGCCCGGTATGCAAAAGTGGGCAAATGCGTTTTTTATACCAGGGAAATGAAAGAGATAGAAAATAGCCCAAAATGGCAATTAAGCTACTAATATCTGGGCTGAAACCACTCCTCCAGGGACAGACAGGCTGCTCAAAGCTCCCCTCTCACAGGTGAAAAGAGAAACTTCCTTCTATCCAAGTAAGGTATGGGCAAACACAGAGATTTGTATCACAGCCCTGAATGCAGCACTAACCTGAAAACTGGACTATACTAGCTTAGAAAGGCGGGAAACAATTATATTTTTTTTTCCAGAAAATAAAGCAGATACAATCAAAAAAACACTTTAAATGCACAGAAAAGGATACTTATTGTTATATATCTCAGATCAGAGTTGTAGTCAATGCCCCTAGTAATAAAAGTAGGAAGAAACACAAATACAGTAAAAGCAGATGAATAAAGTGCAATTTTTGTGTTTATATATATATATATATATATATATATATATATATATATATATATACAATAGAAAATGAACAAACTGATTTAAACAAGTTACCCAATTAAGCAGGGGAACCTTCTCCAAAAAAAGATGGCATGGATCAGTGCTCAAGATATACAAACAAAGCTAGATTCAGTAGGCCTGAATCTGGTCTATGCTAAAGCAATAAGGCGCACCAATTTCAGAAAGAAACAGTTTAAATAAGCAGGCACAATAAGCCTGTGACCAGAAATTCCCAGCTCAGAAGGGCAAAATCCAACCTCTCCTCCCACAAGAATGCAGACCACAAACCTTCTTAATGTAGAATAACTGGCCTGAAGCCCAAGTGCTTAAACCATAACTAATACACTATTTAGAATAGCAGACACTGAGCCTTTAATCAGCAACTCTCATCGTAGAAGGATGTAAGTTACCTGTCCTGCCACCACAGTGCAGACCACAAACCTTCTTAATGTAAAACAACTGGTATGAAGCCCAAGTGCTTAAACCAAAAGGCTTAGAATAACAGTTACAATTTAATCAGGCTACAACCAAGCAGTAATAAATACAGCAGAATAAATAAAACTGAGTACTTTTAAGAAGAGGCAAATGCAAAATAAAGTAGGAGGAAACACAAATACAGTAAAAACAGATGAATAAAGTGCAATTTTTTTTTAGTAGTAAAGTGCAAGGAGAGAGGAAGGAAAAACCTAAGTGGGTTGGCCTTCTCAACTCTTCTCTCTCTCTATTAAGTAGAGTGAACACTAGACTCAGAATATGATCTCACTGTACTCGGTTAAGTGAGCAAATGAGATGGACTCAGGAGGAGTGTTCAAATACAGACTTACAGGAGGGGCGGGCAATTCCAGAGCCATCAACAGTAACACCAAGACAAGAACAGGGAGGGTGAGTTTAGGTGGGGAACTAACTGCAGAGAGACACACACAGCATACTATTAAGTGAAACACACAATTAGGTAACAGAAAAAATGAAATACAGTACTTTTAAAACAGCAAGTTTGTACTTAGCTTCAGCTTCTAATGCAGGTGATTGTAGGCAACCAAGTTTCTCAGAAGTTGAGCATAAAATGAAATCTGATATTGTTAATCCTCGTTCATTTCTTACATATGGGTATCGGTTCCGACCTCAGAACCGAGCCGGCCATCTTCCAAGCTCGCGTCAGCGACAAACTCTCGAGCTAAACTCTTACCCAGAATTCCCCTCTCCCAGTTACCTCAGATTTCATTTGCCGCATCGCCATTCGGTCGTGTCAAGCTGCTTCTCTTGAGCTAAGTATAGATATTTGTTGTCAGACTAGTCTAATATAACCTTTTCTGTCAGAAAAGTTTCTAATTTGTTGTCTCTTACCCTATCGCATTTAGCGACTATATCTTCTTGAGTTTCCTTCTCTTTACTCTGCACTTTTTACCGCAAGGTATTTTCTCCCTTACCATTCTTGGTAAACCCTTCTTTTCTTCATTACCTTCAGGTATTCTTTCATACCATTGCTGGTACCCTTTCTTCTGTCTCCTTTTCTATCATGGCAGATAAAAAAGGTAGTCCAGGATTTAAAAGGTGTTCAGATTGTGGACACAAATTACCTACATCAGATGCACACTCTTAGTGTGTTTATTGCTTGGGTGTGTCCCACTTATCTGTTGACCCGCCCTGTGGTATTTGTAAAAATTTTTCCAATAGAACTTTGATTGAGAGGAAAAATAAGTTGTTGCTGAAGGGACTTCTTAAATCTCCCTTTTCAGAGGCTGTTTCTGGGTCAGAAGCTTCAACCCTTCCTAGAGCCCATAAGAAAATATTGGATGATCCTACAAAGGCCAAGTCTCTGCCTTCGTCCCCGGCTGGGGACTCCCACCAACCAAGACCTTAGAAGGCAAAAGTTTGTGCTTCGGAGCTCACTCAGTCAGCCCCAGCACTTTCGGTGCCTAGACCTTCGGCACCAAGGCCTTCGGCACCGTCAGTGATTTTGGCTCCATCTACTGTAGCCTTTACTATATCGGTACCAAGGGGCTCCTCGGTTCAGACTACTGCGACTACTAAATCGGCACCGACTGTTCAGTCGGCACAGACCTTGACCACATTGGCTCCGACATCTTACTTGGAACCAACGCCTCAGTTATTGGCACCAAATTTGTCGGTTCCAGCTTCAGTACCGGCAACCACTTCGGCACTGATCTTTTTGTCAGTGCAGACCGTGACCTTGGCACCAATGATTTCCACGGTGCAGACACCCATAGTCCAGTCTCTCTCAGCACCGTTGTTCTCAGTGTGGACTGGTGAGGTGGGTACCGAGCTTGTCTCTTCTGTGGACAGACCTGTTTCTCCCTCAGCTGTCTCAGTGAGGTCCACTAGAAGCCTTTCTGAACACAACGTGTTACGTCTTGTGGATCAAGTGCTTCTGGCCAGAGGTAACCCACCCCCCAGGACCTATCCTTCCTTGGGAGGTGATCACCCATCGCCAAATACCCCTTCTTATTCTCCTCCTTCATTGCCTTTGAAGTCCATTGATATAGCACAGTCTTCCCCCTCTATGGTTCCCTTTATGGACCTCACTAAGGAACCACAGTTGCCTTTGTGGCAGGAGAGTTTTGATACAACCCAGGATGATAGTTGTGACACGCGTAATTTGTTGTTTCACAGCCATCCGGGGACTCCGGGTTGGCAGATTGAGCCACTTAGGGGAGGGGTGACCCCTGTCCCGGACACTCAGCCCTCTTCAGGTGGACCAGCCTTCCAGCTGATGGAGAAGGCTCTGGCTTCTGCTGGCAATACTGTGCTGTCTATCTCCCCGCCCTCCTCTGGACTGCTATGTTCACAAGTCGCACCTAGTGGACACCGGGCGCAAGGGCCTCAGGACATATTCCCACAGGAAACCCCCTTTCTGTTGTCTTCCCTAGCTTCCCCTCTGAGGAAGTTCACTGGAAAAGTTTGTGCAAGAGGAAGCACATAGACTCCAAAGAGGAGTCCCTCACTGAGGACACAGACTTTGATGATGGCGAAGGATCCCCTCGGTCACCCTCTGAGGTATCCTTTGGTGATATCCCCAAAATCCTTAAACAGAGAGGTGACTGGCAGCCCTATAATCCAACCTCTGAGGAGTCTGTGTTCCTGCAGGCTTTTCACGCCCGGCCCCCTACCTCCTGGGTTACTCCACCTGCCGATGAACTTGTCCGGCTCATCGTACAGAATGCTTTGAAGGCTCCTGACAACATTCAGGCTATTCCCCGGAGGCCAGATAAGATTTTGTCCCCTCCTGCTACGGATCCCCATTGGTCTAAAGTTCTTCCTGTAGATGCTCTGGTGGTGGCAGCCGCAACCAAAAAGAAGAAACCAGACTGTCCATCCGCCCAACAAAGAGTCCCAGGCCCTGGACAGGATAGGGAAGTGCACCTTTGCATCAGCGACCTTTGCTATCAGGTCCCTGAATTATATGGCACACTTTACCAGGCTTCAAAGGGATTTAATTTCTGAGTTCTCTGAAACCTTGGCTGGTGCCATGTCTGATGAGGTCCGTGACAAAGTGGCCTCTCAGCTCGCCACCACTGAGTCAATATCTAACTCCTCCATGCGACTGATATCTCATGCATCTGAAGGAGCAGTTACAGCGGCGGGTTCAGCTGTGGTCTTGAGATGACAAGCCTGGATGCGCTTGTGCAATTTCGCGGAACCCTTTAAGGCTTCCTTTCTTAATGCTCCCATTGAAGCCTCTTCGTTGTTTGGACCCAAAGTTAAAAGCACACTGGCCAGATGTGAACAGGATGGTAAGATCCTTTCTGCCGTAGGTGTCCTTTATTCTTCCCCTCAATGTGCTTTTTCCCGAAACCAAAAGAGTGGGAAGATATGGTTCAAGAAGTCTCAGGGTCCTTTCTGTGACACACAGGCTGAGTTCTCCCCTAGAGGCAGAGGGGGAAACTCACAGGGAAGACGCCCCTTTCAGGGCAGAGGGGGTCCACGTAACCAGGGTTCCAGGTACTCTTTTCCTGGCCAATCCTACCAGCGCTGCTGAAGAGAGGCCCAACTCCTTTCCTCTGGAGGTGGTTGGGGGTAATTTCTCCTTGTACCCTTCTGCCTGGCTAACCATCACCACTGATTCTTGGGTACAAACGATTATAACCAGAGGTTATCATATCCCCTTCGATCTTTGTCCTGTCCCTTCAAAAAACCTTCCCGACGTTCCACCCAGTCAAAGGGAAGAAGCAGCACTAGAGATAGAAAAGCTGCTAAGAAAAACAGTCATCCAAATAGTCCCTCCAGACCAGATAGGATCCGGATTCTACTCAAGACTATTTTTGGTGCCAAAGAAAACCGGGGACTGGAGACCAGTTTGGATCTCAGTGTATTGAACAAGTTTGTAAGAGTACAAAAATTCTGGATGGTCACAATGCAGTCTATCCTCCCGCTTTTGAAAAAAGACGATTGGACATGCTCGATAGATCTTCAAGATGCATACTACCACATAAAAGTGGACAGGCCATCAAGAAGATTTCTGTGCTTCCGTGCAGGGACCAGTCACTACCAGTTCAAAGTACTGCCTTTCGGACTCTCTGCAGCCCGTAGAGTGTTCACAAAGTGCATGGCAGTCATCACAGCTCACTTTCGACTACAAGGATTCCAGGTGTTTCCATACCTAGACAACTGGCTCATCTCCGCCCCCACCAGACATCTGCTGGAAGAAGCCCTGGCATACTCTCTCCTCGCTGCACAAAGACTAGGCATAATCATAAACTGGCAAAATCCAATCTCACCTCATCTCAGTCCACAGAATTCATAGGAGCCATCTTGGATACAAAGAATTGCAGAGCATCCTTTCCAGAGCACAGAATTCTAAGGATAAAGCAACAACTGATCCCAATCCTTTCAAGGGAGAAATCCACAGCTCACTCTGTCCTACAGCTGTTGAGTTCCATGGCACCCTCCATCACCACTGGCTAGGTATCATATGAGGCTTCTACAATGGCTACTGCTCACCCAATGGTATCCTTTTCAGCATCCTCTTTCCGCCAAGATCTGAGTAACTCATAGGTGCAAACAGGATTTAAACTGGTGGATGACCCACAACCCATCACAATGGTCTCGCCCCTTCTCCCCCCAGCATCCCAAGGTTACAGTGACCACAGACCCTGATGGGGTGGGGGGTGGGGGCTATGTCAGGGACAGACAGTCCAAGGCACTTGGTTCAAATTGGAGTCACAACTGCATATAAATGTTCTAGAGCTGAGGGCTGTGCTTATGTCGTTGCAAGCATTCCATCCCCTGCTGCCATCTGGGATGATTGCGATACAATCAGACAACATGGCGGTGGTCTGGTACATCAACAAACAAGGTGGAACCAAATCTTACCCCCTTTGTTGAGAGGCCATGAGGATATGGCAATGGGCAATGGCTACCAACCATTTTCTTCTAGCAATGCACATTCCCGGGAGTTCCAACGTGATAGCAGACAGACTCAGCAGGTGCATTCTACACCCTCACTAGTTGTTCCTGAATCCCTTGATAGCGGCAGAGATCTTCCACCGCTGGGGCCGTCCTTGCTGTGACCTCTTTGCATCCCCAACCAACTACAAATGCAGCAACTACTTCGCCCTGATTCATCCTCCAGGACAGTCACCCTGGGATGCTCTAGTCCACGATTAGCCCTCGGGTCTTCTTTATGCATTCCCACCTATCCCCCTCTTTCCTCAGTTTCCCCAGATGCAGTTACACAGCCAAACTGGAGGCAGAGCTCTCTCAACTCAAGACTGGCACAGTCAGTCAGGAGGAAAAGGTAACCACCCACACCACAAATCCAGTCTCACACAGACCTATTGCATCTGCATACCCAACACATAAACACACAAAAACATACTCGGAGACTCTAAATAAAAATCTGCCTAAACAGCAAAGACCTCCTAAGCAGATATCCAAGCAACAGCCACCCCTCAACAATACCCATGAATCACATATCTCACAAAATCAGTGTGCCTCACAGTCACAGTCCTTAAGGCCAAACAACACACCAAATACACTTGTTATAGGGGACTCTATTGTCCGGCACACTGACGTCCCGCTCACCAGACTGAACAAGGAGAAGGTCACTGTAAGCTGCCTGTTGGGTGCCAGGATCCACCACATAATGCAAGCATTCAGGTCACTCCAAAGCAAGCACAATTATGACTCCGTCATTGTCCATGCTGGTGTGAATGACCTGAGACGTACCTCCCTGGACTACATGAAAAGAGACATAGAGGAGCTCTCTGACCATGTAGCCCAGGCTGGTATGACCCTGACCTTGAGTAGCATCTTGCCCTCACCAAGAATTATGCCACAGTATAAAGACAAAATGATCAGTTTCAACAACTGGCTAAAGTATTGGTGTCATTTAAAGGGGATCCAGTGTCTGTCAGCCTGGGATGACATGCTCAACAAGCCACGTTGCTTCGCTAGGGACGGCTTGCACCTGTCGCCCTTAGGCTTTTGTATACTGGCCAAGGCTCTTGCCACCCCCATAGTGCCTTTTTTTAGGCAAGGCTCAAAGGACAAACCTTCCTCCATAGACAACCCAAGGATAAAAAAACTAAAGGTAATGCTACTCAATGCCAGAAGTCTAAACCTCAAGATGCATGCACTCGAGGCTCTCCTCAGTATGGAGAAAATCGATGTCTGTGCAGTAACATAAACCTGGTTCAAGGCTCCTGAGAGCACCCCAGCACTACCAGGTCTATAACTCATACCATGCGTTTCGGCCCCAAAACTTGGACCGAAGCACAAAAGGAGGGGGAGTATCTATATTCATCAAAGATACCTACACCTCCAGGTTAGTGGCACTGCACGAAGCATGGGAAACCATCCATGTGCAACTAACAGAGGACAAAACTGCCTTTCAGTTTGCAGCCTGCTACAGAACACCCTCCCTATTACAGGAACCCCACTTGGCATTCCTGAGAACACTGGAGAATATGACGGTCTCTCTAAACACTATGTTATTGGGTGACTTCAACTATCCAAACATTGACTGGAAAAACTACTCAAGCCCAAACACCCTCGTCCAACGGTTCCTTGAATTTATAAACTCTAATGCAATGGAACAACTAGTCACCACTCCCACAAGAGGGAACAACATATTGGACCTGGTCATCACCAACATGGGGACTCTATGTTCCACACCAGAGGTAAACCCCTCATTGGTAAGATCAGACCATAAACAAATTTCCCTGGACATCCATATCCCATCCCCACCCCCAGCCAAGGAAATCACTGTAAAGAATTTCTCAAAAGACAACTTTGCACTTCTCAAGACTGAGGTGGAATCCTTCAAAGACCCTAGGCCAGAGGATAATACAGCCCAGTCCGCAGAATCCTTTACAAATGCATTCTATGAGCACCTGCAGGAATGCATGGATCATGCTATCCCAAATAAAACCAAGACTCACTCCTCCAAAAACAGGAGACTGGTCTGGTGGACCCCGGCCATAAATAAGCTATACAACAGAAGGAGGAAGCTACTACATGACAGAGCAAACTCCCAAAAAGGGAAGGCATCTCTGATCAGTATTAGCAAGAAACTTTGATCCCTCATAAAATCATCAAAGGCCAGTTTCGAAAGAAAAATTGCCCTAGACACTAAAGATAATCACAAGGCCTTCTTCAGTTATGTCAGGAACAGGGGCGGAAACTCCCATATATGCTCTGAATTGTTGCATAATGGTACAAAATATACCGAACCTACAGACATAGCAGACATCCTGGCAAACAGATTCAGCGCAAACTTCTCCCCCCCCCCCCAAAGGAGCAAATGCCTATCCCAACTGAATGTAACCTCCCTGACATCACAGATGCACAGGTGAAAGCTGCCCTCTCCAAAGCAAAATACACAGCATTTATGGGACCGGACGGTGTCCCAGGCTGTGTCTTACATGAGCTTCAAGAAGAAATGAACCCTCACATTAAGTCACTGTTCAAACTTAGCCTTACTACAAGATATGTCCCCAAAGAATGGCGTACAGCTACAGTGGTCCCACTCCACAAAGGTGGTGCCACAACGGACCCCGGAAACTATCGCCCCATAAGCCTGACTAGTCTGGTCTGTAAAGCTATGGAGCGTATTATCATGGAACTCATAAACAAAGATATTGGGAGCCTCCAGACACTGGACCCTACCCAATTCGGCTTTGTGAAGGGCAGATCTTGCCTCTTAAACCTAGTTGATTTCTTTGAAACAGTTACCAAAGCCATAGATGAGGGCAAGGTAGTCCACACAGCCTACCTGGACCTTGCAAAAGCCTTGACACAATACCCCACTGGGCATCATAAATAAGCTTACCAGCTTAAATATCAACCCCTATATCACAAGATGGGTTGCAAACTGGCTCAGAGATAGAACCCACATGGTCAGAATCACAAGTGCCATGTCCGAATCCAAACCAGTTACAAGTGGCGTCCCACAGGGCTCAGTTCTGGGACCTCTCTTGTTCGGTATATATTTCTCTGAGGTTCAGGCTAACACGGGGGGATTATGTCTGACAAAGTTCACAGATGACTGCAAACTGGGGGCCATAATCGAATCTCCAGATGACACAAGCATCCTCCAAAAGGGTCTCACAGAGACGGATGCTTGGTGCCAGAGCCACGGCCTCAAGCTAAATGCTAAAAAGTGCATAGTCATCCCCTTTGGGAAAAACAAGGTGCCCACAAATTACCACATAGGTGGTAATCCATTAATCTGGAAGAAATAATTAGAGATTTGGGGACCAATGTAGATAGTAATCTCTCCTTTGATAATCACGTTGCCAAAGTGGTTAGAAAGACCTTCTATATAGCCCACCTTATCACGAAAGGGTTCGCATCTAGATCAGGAGAGGTCATTGTGCCCCTCTACTCGTCACTCATCAGGCCCATAATTGAATACAATGTCCCTTTTGGGATGTACCTTACCCGACACCTGCAGCAACTGGAGAGACCCCAAAAGTACCTCACCAAGAGGATCATGGGCTACAAACAGATGTCCTATGCAGCTTGACTAAAGAAACCAGCTCTACTCAGTTGCTTACCACCTACTCAGAGGCGATCTATACCTGACATACAAAGCCATGTCAAACCCAGAATTAATGGACATGCTCCACCTCAAAAAATCCAAGTCCCTTAGAGCTACACGCTCCAGGGACCTAAACCTCAGCACAAAAATAAATAGGACATGCTGGAGGGACAGATTAATTTCCCAGAGACTCCCCTCACTCTGGAATAGAATTCCAATTCATGTTAGACATAGCCCCTCGCTGACCCTCTTCAAGCAAAATTTGGACGCGTGGATGGGAAATCGCAAATTCACCCCTGGGATCTCTCCTGTGTCCCTGCTAGACAAAGGTACAGTAAACTAATCTTAAAAGGGTACCTTCTGTGGCCTACTTTACAGAGGCACAGTAGGCTAATCTAATAGGGAGGCGGAAGCCAAATACACTCTGGCTAGGCTTATAAATGCCCTAGGGCAGATAGCCTAGTATCTACCTATGAACCTATGAACCTATGAAGAAAGCCCGTCGGTTGAAGAGCAAGGTGATCCTCATAGCACCATATTGGCCTCGTCAGATTAGGTTCCCCTTCCTTTGGCCTCACCTGTTAGATCAACCATGGATTCTCCATCCAACCCCAGAGTTGATATCACATCCACAGAACCTGATTCATCCCAACTTGGACAGCCTGAAGCTCACAGCTTGGCTCCTCCAATTCCCTTGATTGCCAGGCAGAATGATCTTTCTTTACCAGTACGGGACATTCTTATTGCATCTCATAAGTCTTCCACTAGAATAACTTATCTAAGCAAGTGGAAAAGATTTACCTGTTGGCTGAAAGAAAAACAAGTAGATCCCTTCTCAGCACCGGTGTCGATAATACTACAGTACCTGGCCGACCTATTTCAATCGGGTCTATCGACCTCTACCATTAGAGTTCATTTGGCTGCAATATCTAATTTCCATGAGGGTGTCCAAGACTCCTCTCTTATGTCACACAAATTATGCAAGACCTTCATAAAAGGTGTGATTCATTTGAAGACCTCTTTTAGAGAACCTATTCAACCATGGGACCTATCATTAGTTCTACAAGCTCTGACAATGCCACCCTTCGAACCAGTTTCTTCTTGCGACATCAAATATTTGTCATGGAAAACCGTGTTTTTGGTCGCCATTACTTCTGCCAGACGTATCTCTGAGCTTCAAGCCTTATGCATCAAGAGTCCATACTTGATTTTTCATAGAGATAGAGTGTCTGAGAACTAATCCTTCATTTCTGCCAAAAGTGATCTCTGAAATGTCCATTAATCAAACCATTGAATTGCCAGTTTTCTTTCCCAATCATTCAAACAGAGGAGAGTATTGCCTACATACCCTAGATATCCACAGGCAAATTTGCTTCTACTTGAACAGGACTAGGTTCTCTCGTAAATCTGACCTGTTATTTTTGGCCTATTCTGAACCTAGATTAGGATCTGCTGTTGCTAAGGTCACATTGGCTAGATGGTTGAAAGACTGTGTGACCTTCATTTATACACAACGTAATATCCCATTGCCTACTACCATAAACGCTCATTCGACAAGGTCAGTGGCAACTTCTGCTGCCTTCCATGCCAGAGTTTCTTTACATGGCATCTGTGCAGCTGCAACTTGGGTTACGCCTCATACCTTCATCAATCATTACAAATTGAATTTGGCCTCCAGGGGAAGAGCATAGATAGGTGCTCAGAAATGTCCTTCCATGAGAGCCTCCCAGGAATAGAGGTAGCTGGGGACTCTGTCCCATACGTAAGGAATGAATGAGGATTAACAATATCAGATAAAGAAGTTATGTCTTACCATAACGTTCCATCTGTATTGTTGATCCTCGTTAAGTCATTACGACCCTCCCTCCTTCCCCCTCCTGTGGCTTCTAGTGGATCTCACCATCCGGTTCTTTTAGTTCATTTGACCAGAGGTAGCCTCTACCTTCTTTTGACTTGCAAACTCAATCTGAGATAAAAGGGAAAGGGGAAATCTGGTTAAGAGTTTAGCTCGAGAGTTTGTAGTTGACACGAGCTTGGAAGATGGCCGGCTCGGTTCTGAGGTCGGAACCAATACCCATACTAATGACTGAACGAGGATCAACAATACAGATGGAATGTTATGGGAAGACATAACTTCTTTTTCTCAAACTTTGTGGCTAGCACTTAAAGAACAGAGGAAGCCCTCTAGGCTAACAGTTAAACATCAGATAAAGTACAGTTTTGTACCTACCATAAATGTAGATGTTCGAGTGTACACCCTGCTGCAGTCATCACACTTGGGGTTATCCTGTCGTCAGGCAGTCCCGCAGTTGGCCTGAATTCCAAAGTCTTGGTCCGGCGTCAGTTGCTGCCGCTTCTTCCCTGATGTCAGTGCGCCAGGGGTATATATGATGAATCAGACGCCATTTTCTTCAGTTTTTCATGCTCCAGATGTCAGGTGCCCCCAAAGAGGTGGTCAGTAAATAGTACCAATCTAAAAAGTTTAGCACAAACAAAACATCCCTCCAGCTATAAGCAAATACATCACAAAGGTAGTATCAGGTTTTAAGGTATTGTAAAGTTTTAGTTAGTTAGGTCAGAGGGGATGGAGGGAGGGTAACCTGGACTGCAGCAGGGTGTACACTCGAACATCTACATTTATGGTAGGTACAAAACTGTACTATGTTCATTGTGTTCCCCTGCTGCAGTCATCACACTTGGGTAGAATCCCAAAGCTAAGGATGGGAGGTGGAGTCAAACAGGGTTAGAGGAGGCTAGAAGGCCCTGCAGAACTGCAGTGGCGAAGCCAGCTCTAGTCTTAGAGTAAAGTGGTAAGTGGTAGCGTTTGGTGAAGGTGTGTACTGAACTCTAAGTTGCAGCTTGCAAAATATCCTTGGTTGGCACCCCCCTGAGGAAGGCTGTAGATGTAGCTGCTGCCCTGGTAGAGTGGGGCCTTATGGTAGCAGGAACTGGTTTTCCATGATGGGTGTAGCAAAAACGAATGCAATGTCCTATCCATTTAGAAATGGTCTGTTTTGATATAGCCTTCCCTTGTGAAGCTGCAGCATAGGATACAAAGAGTTGGTCATATTTTCTGAAAACCTTAGTTTTATCCAGGTAGTAACGTAGTTGCCTGTGAATGTCCAAGGAGTGCAGGAGTCTTTCTCCTTTGTTCTGTGGATTTGGAAAGAAGGTGGGTAAGTGGATGGTTTGATTTAGAACCACAATGGATACCACCTTAGGCATAAAGGAGGGATTAGTTCATAGAGAAACTCTGTCTTGATGGAAAATGAGGAAAGACTCTACTGCCATTAGTGCCTGAAGCTCTGAGACTCCTCTGGCTGAAGTTATTGCTAGCAGCAGGTCAGTCTCCATGATATAAACTTTAGGTCAGCAGAGAAAGCTGGTTCAAAAGGAGGTAGCGTAAGTTTTTCCAGAACAAAGTTGAGGTCCCAGGTTGGTGTAGGTGCTCTCCTGGGGGGCCTAATGTTTTTGGCCCCTCTGAGAAACTGCCTTAGAAGCGGATGTGAAAATAAGGGAGGATCCGTGTTGTAGTGGGATGAAATAGCTGAGGCGTGGATTTTAATAAATGAAAAAGAAAGTCCTTTGTGCAACATCTCAGTTAAATACTGTAGAATCTGAGGTATGTGAGGCTGAAGGGTATTTTGGTCTTTAGCTTGGTTCCAGGCGCAAAACCTTTTCCATTTGTCCGAGTAGGCCTTCCTGGTGCTGGGCCTCCTAGCTTTCAGGATAACATCCATAACTGCTTGAGGAAGAGGAGCTGGCTGGTTGCTTAGGTGATTTGCCATGCAGCCAAATTTAAGGTTTTGAGCTGGCTGTGTAGAATCTGATTGTCTTGCTGTGTGAGCAAATGAGCAATTTGTGGTAAAATCCAAGGTAGGCCCTGGGACATATTCCTTAGTAGTGGGTACCAGTGCTGGCGTGGCCAGTCTGGGGCTATGAGTATCATTCTGGGTCTCTCCTTCCTGACTTTCAGCAGTACCTTTGTGAGAAGGGGCAATGGAGGGAAGGCATATACTGTCAGGTTTTTCCAACTGAATGAGAGTGCATCCACTTTCCAAGCTTGATGGTGAAGCGTCCTTGTACAAAATTTTGTTAGCTGATAGTTTTGGGGGCTGGCAAACAGGTCTATGCCTGGGTGGCCCCATTTTTGAGTTAGCATTGCAAATACTTGTGGATCCAGTTTCCACTTGTGGGGATCCATGATGTTTCTGCTGAGGTCGTCTGCCAATGTGTTCTTTTTTCCTGGCAGGAATTGAGCTTGTAGCTGAACTTGGTAAGCCAGTGCTGTGTTCCACAAGGTCATTGCTTGCCTGCATAGAGGATAGGAGTGTGTACCCCCTTGTTTGTTTATGTACCACATTACTGTGGTGTTGTCCATCCTTATTGTAAGCTGTCCTGGATGCAAGAGGTTCTTGAAGGCTGTCAGGGCATTCTGTACAGCTAGCATTTCTTTTTGATTGATGTGCAGATTCCTTTGATCTGCAGTCCATATGCCTTGAATGCACTGTCCTGCCATATGTGCCATCCAGGCATAGTTTGATGCACCTGTTGTCATAGTTTGCCTGGCTGGCGGCAAGGTGAAAGGCTGACCCTTGTTGAGGTGACATGGCTGTGACCACCATAGAAACTCTTGTTGAAGGCAGGGAATGAGAGATATCATTGTGTCCAAGCTGTGGCTGTGTTGAGACCATACGCCTTTTAGGTATCACTGTAATTTCCTCATATGCAGCTTTGCAAATGGTATTAGTAGTATGCAAGATGCCATGAAGCCCAAGGCCTGCAGAATTTTTCTTGCAGGGAGTTGGGTCTTTGTTGCCATTGTTTTGAAATATTGAGTCAGTTGTAGTTGTTTGTCTGGCGTCAGATAAGCCATCTGGGCCATTGTATTCAAGCTGGCACCCAGGAATGTCATATTTTGTGAGGGTACTAGTTTTGATTTCTTTTCGTTTACTGTGTACCCTAGGCAACTTAGAAGGTGTTTTACAAAAGCCAGATGTTGTAAGAGGATGTCCTTGCTTTCTGCTTGGATGAGGCAGTCGTCCAGGTATGGGTATATTTGAATTCCTCTTTGTCTGCAGTATGCAATTACTGGTGCCAGGCATTTTGTGAAAACCCTGAGGGCAGTGGATAAGCCAAAGGGCAGTGCAGAGAATTGGTAATGGGTTGAACCTGCAATGAAACGGAGGTATCTTCTGCAATTTTGTCTGATAGGGACATGCAGGTATGCCTCCTTGAGGTCCAACGTTACTAGCCATGCTTTCTTGCCCAACATGGGAAGAAGCTGCTGTAGTGTTAGCATCTTGAATTTGGGTACTTGTAAGAAGGTGTTTGGAATTGAAAGGTCCAGAATTGGTCTCCAAGCATTGTCCTTTCTGGGGACTAGAAAGAGTCCTGAGTAAAATCCTTGGCCTTGCTCCCATGTAGGTACCAGCTGAATGGCTCTCATGTCCATGAGAGCTGTAATTTGTTTTTTTGCCTCTGGCCATTGATTTTGTGGCAGGTTTGGCATTCCTCTTTTCGTTGGCAAGGTTTGGAAATGGAATCTGTATCCTTGTGAAATAATGTCTAGGACCCATTTGCCCTTTGTGACGATGCGCCAGTTGTCTGAAAAAAGTGCTAATTTTCCTCCCAAGGGAGCTGCCAAGAGAGTTTTGCTTGGCCATATGAGGTTTAAGTCATTCTGTTTGCCTTCTAGTAGTTTGGGGTCTGTCTTCTCCTCCCTTCTGTGTTGCAGTGCCCCATTGCCGAGGTTTGAAGTGGGTTTGTGGTTGTCCTCTGCCTCTTGGGCGTCTGTATTTACCCCTCTGAAGTCTGTCAGTAGCTGGAAAGGACCAATTTTTTGTTGGCCAATTTCTGCTGAAGCGAGGGGGCTGAACCTGTAAGAAATCTTTGACCGTCTGCATAGATTTTGCCTTATCCTCCATTTTCTTTAAGACTTCTTCTGCTTTAACTCCAAATAGGACATCCTGCTGTAAGGGAGCATCTAGTAGCTTTGCTTTAACATGACCAGGCAGAGTTTGTTCCTTTAACCAAGCATGCCTACATATAACATACCCAGTAACAGCTGCTCTGCAGGAAGCCTCCAAAGAATTAAAACCACATTGTAAAGTATGTTTGCTCACCTGTTCAGTTAAATGCAACAGATCCTACATTTCCTTCAATTCAGACTGTTGAGGGTGTGTGCTCATTTTTTTGTTTTATTTGAGACATTAGGAGTTGCTGGTATTTCAGCATGTGAACTTGACAATTTAGTGCTCTCATAGCTAGAGTGGCTGAGGTGTAAACCTTTTTCCCCCACCTGTCTAGTGCTCTGGATTCCCTTTCAGAGGGTACAGGATTTTTTGCCATAAAAGCCTTAGCCCCTTTGGGACCCTGGGAGATAGTCTCTGGGTCAGCAACAGGGCTTTTATAAAGGAATTTGTGGGAGTCAGGCACTCTATAATATCTGTCTGGTTTGGCTGGAGCAGGAGGCAGAGAATCTGGATTTAAACTAGATTCTAAGTAAACATCATCCACAATGTCTAAAACTGGGGGATAGCAAGTGGTCTGTGCTGGGGGAGTAAAATAAACTCTCTGAGCCTTTTCTTTGAGTCAGAGTAGTCCTGACCTTCCCAGTGAAAATGTTCCCTCATAGTATGTAAAGTTTCCCCAAAGGAGTAGTCTTCAGGGGGAGAGGCTGAGGGAATGGAATTCTCAGCATCAGAATCTTCATAAGGGGGAAAGGAGTAATCTTGTTCCTCAGAGGAGCCTGAGGAAATAGATACTTGATCAGAGGAGGCATAATCTTACTCTTGTCTAGGCCTTTTGTCGGGTGGGGGTTGGGAACCCCTGATTAAAGAGATCAAATCTTCAGCCATTTAAGCATCTGTTTCTTAGGCATGGGGCCCTGAACTGGAAACTGAAATGCAGTCTTTTTTGGTTTAAGAGGAGTCTTAAGCTTAGGATACATTTTTATGGTGAGCGTCGTCGGTCTGAAGACACCTTCAGAAACCAAAGGTGTTTCTGCAGCAAAGGCTTCTCTTTCTGCAATGTCGTTAGTAGGGCCTAAAGGAAATGGCTGCGTCGGCCTAGAACTCTCCGCCATAGGATCTGAAGCGGTCTCGGGTTCCAATTCTGCGGTAGCCAGGGGATGTGTAGGCGCCTCACTGAAAACCGGTGAACCGGAGACTGGCCCAGCCGAGGCCTCGGAGTCTGGCTTGGGTCTAGGCTGCCTGTCCTTATCTTTGCATTTTTTGTGCACGCCGGTAGTCGGTTGCTCCGACTGCATGGTGTAATTAAATTTTCTACCAAAGTAGTGTCGTGCGAAATCAAAGCGTCGTTTTATAGTATGCTTATTGAACCTAGCACAAAAGCGACAACCAGTGACGTTGTGGTCTGGGCCTAGGAAAGGTATACAATAAGAATGAAAATCCTTATGAAGTATTTGCTTCCCACAAGAAATACAATTGTTAACTTTTTCTGACATCAGTCTGAGGCAAGAAAAGTTTCCCCAACGGGGTACTTAACTTTATTGAAGACTTTGGATCTGAAATTCGACCTCGAAAATCTCAGGAGTTGGCCGACCAGCACTTGCGAACTGCTTCTGCTTCGGGCACCGTGCGGCAAGAAAGACTGAAGAAAATGGCGTCAGATGCATCATATATACCCCTGGCACACTGACGTCAGGGAAGAAGCGACAGCAACCGATGCCGGACCAAGACTTTGGAATTTAGGCCGACTGCGGGACTGCCTGACGACAGGATAACCCCAAGTGCGATGACTGCAGTAGGGTAACACGATGAACATCAAAGAAGTGAGAAGAACACCACCCCCTCTTATAGCAGAGAGACACACAGCACACTATTCAGTGAAACACACAATTAGGTAACAGAAAAAATGAAATACAGCACTTTTAAAACTGCAAGTTTGTACTTAAGTTCAGCTTCTAATGCAGGCGATTGTAGCCAACCAAGTCTCTCAGAAGTTAAGCATAAAATGAATTCTCAAACTTTGTGGCTAGCACTTAAAGTACAGAGGAAGCCCTCTAGGCTAACAGTTAAATATCAGATAATAAAGAAGTGAGAAGACCACCACCTCCTCTTATAGCAGAGAGGCACACAGTTCACTATTCAGTTAGGTAACAGAAAAATATGTATGTATATATATATATATATATATATATATATATATATATATATATATATATATATCTATGGAAGCGCTACAGAATCCTGAAAGCCCAAAATCCTGAGACCAAAATCCTGAAAGTTCAAAATCCTGAAAACTCAAAATCCTGAAAACACACAGGATATTAACACTCGCTATATTCCAGCACAACTACATACAGAAACAACTAAAACACAAACTATATTACTGTTCTCCAAGTATAAGCAGGGGGGGTAGCCTCCCTGCACACCCCCCCCCCCATGTGGGGGGATGCACCCCCCACACCCCCTGCTACTTAAATACATCAACTCAAAGATTGCACTTAGTGTAGTGAAGTGCAATATTGGAGTTGATATATTTAAGTAGCAGGGGGTGCAGGGGGGCTTGCCCCCCTGCATATAGTTGAAGGGTAATATGTTTCTGTATGTACTTGTGCTGGATATAGTGAGTGTTGGTATCCTGTGTGTTTTCAGGATTTTGAACTTTCAGGTACATATATATATATATTTATATATATATATATATATATATATATATATATATATATATGTGTATATATATATATAGCGCGCGGCGACTGTGGTCCCACTTCACAAAGCCTTATCTGCAAAGCCATGGACAGGATCATAATGGAACTCATAAATAAAGACATAGGGAACTTGCAGTCTTTGGATCCAACCCAGTTTGGCTTTGTCAAAGGCAGATCATGCCTTTTAAACTTGGTTGACTTTTTGAGACAGTCACCAAGGCCATTGATGAGGAAAGGCAGTCCATACAGCCTACCTCGACCTGGCAAAGGCCTTCGACACAATACCCCACTCAGGTATCATCGAAAAACTCATCAGCTTGAATGTAAACCCATACATCACAAGATGGGTTGCAAACTGGCTAAGTGACAGAACCCACAGGGTCAGAGTTGCTGGAGCCATGTCAGACTCAAAGCCTGTCACAAGTGGTGTCCCATCAGTCCTGGGTCCACTCTTGTTCGGCATCTACTTTTCTGAAGTACAAGCAAACACAGGAGGGTTATGGCTGACAAAGTTTGCAGATGTCTGCAAACTGGCCATAGAAAACACATCTGACACAGATATCCTTCAGAAGGGCCTCACAGAAGCGGATAACTGGTGCGAGCCATGGCCTAAAGTTAAGCGCCAAGAAATGCATAGTCATACCTTCGGAAAAACAAGGTTACCCTAGCTACCATATAGGTGGCAATCCACTGAGCACAGAAGAAGTCATCAGGGATCTGGGGACCCAGGTTGACAGTAGCCTTTCATTTGACACTCATGTTGCTAAAGTAGTTAGGAAAACCTTCTACATTGCCCACCTGATCATGAAGGGATTCACATCTAGATCAAGGGAGGTCATCGTCCCCCTGTACTCATCACTCATTAGACCTATGATTGAGTACAATGCCCCATTCGAATGTATCTGACCCGTCACCTGCAGCAGCTGGAAAGGCCCCAAAGTTCCTCACCAAAAGGATAAAGGGTCTCAAAAATATGTCTTATGCTGCCCGACTGAAAGAACTCCAGCTCTATTCAGTCTCATACTGACATATAAGGCCATGTCAAACCCAGATTTGATGAATATGCTTCACCTCAAAAAAATCTAGATCCCTCAGAACCACAAGGGCAGGAGACTTAAACCTTGACACGGTTATTAATAGAACGTGCTGGAGGGACAGATTCATCACCCAGAGACTCCCTATGCTGTGGAACAAAATCCCGGTACATGTGAGGCAGAGCACCTCGCTGGCCTTGTTCAAGAGGAATCTTGACCAATAGATGGGAGATCGCAGATATAGCCCAGGGATTACTTCAGTGTCATTGCTTGACAGAGGCACAGCAAAATAATAGGCATAGTTTTATTCAAACTAAAGGAGCCACATAACTATGGGCTAGGCTTATAAATGCCCTTGGGCAGATAGCCTAGTATGAACCTATGAACCTATGAACCTATTTGTTTTTCCAGGAAAGTCCGACTGGATATATGTCTATTTTCAGCGGAGGCCCGGGAAGACAAGCTCCAGAAAGCAGAGTACAAATACATTAGGAACAATAGAAACATTTAGAAATAAGTATAATTTTATATATATATATATATATATATATATATATATATATATTTATAGAGATAAGTTTTTAGTAGGGTTACAAACATAGATAAAACATAGTACACGACATCAAATCATGCGGCTTCAATTTCAGACAATAATACACGCAGTTATGGGCTAAGTCCCATCAAGAATTCATACACTTATTAGAGTATATGATTGAAATGCTTAGGGAGAGTTTGTAGGAGCAGCGGGTGGTTATTAGTCGTGGTTTAAGCAGGGACGTTGCCAATGCTGATGGAAGTGCAGTTTGAGGCTTTTTTTGAACTGGGTTAAGGAGGAATGATGAGTAAGTTCGGCAATTAGCATACTCCAAGTTTTGCCTACTGAGTTGGTGAATAGGGAGCCCCCAGCCACATTTATGCTCTTAATTGTTTGTACCAGCAGTTTGCCAGCAGAGTGTAGGGACCTCAGGTTGCTATATGGTTTGATGATCTTATTTAGTGCTGGTGCTTTTTTGAGTTGATATAGTATTTTGTGGGTTATTACAAGTTGGTTGTATCGAAGAAGACTGGGCCACTCCAGCCATCCTAGTTGAGTTAGGTTGATACAATGGTGGGTCCTAGAGGTAGCACCTGTAGCAAATCTAGCAATATGGTTGCAACAACTATCAAGTTTAGCAAGGGTGGCTTGGTTCAGGTTAATAAAGAGGGGGGAGGCATTGAGGACGGTAGAAAGTAGTTGGGACTGAGCGATAGTGGTTCTTGAAAAAGAGTGAGGAAGGGTTTGATCCTGTATAGGGAGCCAAGTCTTTTGTTCACAGATTTGATGGTTTTATTGACATGGATATCATATTTTAGGGCGTTATCGACTGTGATGCCCAGGAGTTTCATATGAGTATCTCGTCATATAATCGTGCCATTGTTGGAACTTATAGTAAAGAATGGTGAGGAGGATTTGCAGGTGGGGAAAAGATGAGCAGTTTAGTTTTGTTGGGGTTTAATAGAAGCTGACAGTTTGCAAACCATTTTTCTACATCATTGAAAGTATTCTGGGTTAGGGTCATAAGCTCAGTTGAGGAGGAGGTGGTATACATTAAAGTAGAGTCGTCCGCGTATTAGATACAGGTGGCCTTGGGAATGATGGTGGGTAGGTCATTGATAAAGACTGAGAAGAGTAGTGGTCCTAGTATGGAGCCTTGGGGAACTCCTAGAGTAATGGGTAGACATGTGGATAAGGTATTCTGTCATAAAACTGCTTGCTGTCTATCATACAGGTAAGATTGGAACCATTTAATAGAGCTACTGTTCAGTGACAGTTACTTCAGGGTATGGAGAAGCAGTTGGTGATTGACCATATCAAAGGCCTTAAAGAGATCTAAGAAGAGAGCAGAGATGTTTGTTATTGTTTCGGTTGATGCTGATAGAGTTAGAGAAGGATAGGAGGGCTGATGTGGTGCTGTGGTGTGGCCTAAAACCATGCTGAGAGTTGGCCAGTAGTTTATTTTGGGTGAGATGATGCAATAATTGGTTGTGGACGCACTTTTCCATAATTTTGGCCAATGGTGATAGTATGGCTATTGGTTGGAAGTTTGAGAGGTCTAAAGAATTCCCTCCTTTATGAACTGGAATGCCACGGGAAACCTTCCAGAGAGAGGGGATAGTGGTTTCAGTCAAGGTGTAGTTTATTATGATCGAGACAGGGTATGCAATGGCATCTGCCTCTTTTTGTAAATATTCTGGTGGGAGGAGATCAGCTGCCAGGGTAGTGGGCTTTAATTTGTTAATTAGAGATCGGATGATGGATGTTAAATACAGGTTGGAAGGTGAAAGGGAGTGGGGTAGTTGTTGTGGAGGAGTTTTGAAAGGAGCTGGTAGGGGTAGTTGGCTAGCTAGTGATTGGATAGTTTTGGTAAATAATTGGTTAATGATGTTAGTAGTTTCCTCTGGAGTTTTAAGGTCGCAAGTTGAGGGGGTGGGGGTGGAGGTTTGGCCAGGGTGCAGAAGTTTGTTTATGTCTGCCCAAAATTTTAGAGGTTTGCTCTGGTGTTTTTGCTGAAGGTGTTGATAGAAGTTTTTTTTTTGTCTAACGGTGTGGCTTTCTTTATTTCTTAGTTGTCGGAATGTAATATGGTCAAGTGGGTCTCTGGAGGTGCGCCATTTGTCCCATACTTTATTTCTTGCTATGATTTTGGTTTTGGTTACTTTAGAGAGTTAGGGTGCGGTCTTAGTTTTGGCTCCGAGGGCGCAGACAGGAGTGTGGGAATCTAGAATGGAGAGGAATTTAGAATTAAAGTAGGCTACAGCATCATCTAGTGGAAGTTCTTTAAGTATGCATGTGCATGCTCTGAGTTCATTATGAAAGTCAGTGGAGTTAAAGTTCTTGTTGTTTCTGATAGATTTATATAGAACTTGGTGGTGGTTTAGAACTTTGTGCGTAATGATGTAAGTGAGTAGGTGGTCACTTATATCATCTGGGAGGGTACCCGTGTTATACAGGTCTGGGTGACTGTTGATAAGAATCCAGTCCAGGATACTACCTTGGATTTATTTATTCTGGTGGGTGAGGATATAAGTTGGGTATAACCGTGAAGGTTTATAGGGTGGTGGGAGATTAAGAGGAACAATTGTTCCAGTCAATATTAACATCTCCTAACACCATAGTTTCATGGGGGTATGTGTTGGAAAGCCATTGGAGGAAGTCTTCTAGGGTATTTGCATTGTTGCCTGGGGGGATATAAATGTAAGCAATGAATATAGATTTACTTTTGTTAAGCTGTAGTTTGTTAACTAGGGCTTCTGCATTATTGAACAAGGGGATTGTTGTGGGGCTAGTGTGACATCTATTGTGTTTTTAAACAGAACTGCTACTCCTCCACCTTTCCTGGTGTTTCAGTCTAGTCTATATGAGACATGGGGTGGTGAAAGCCAAGATAGGGCTGGTTTTCACAGATGGTGAGGAGATACAGCCCCAGCAATATAACTGAGAGGAACATAATTGGTCTCATCTTGATAGTAGTGGTACTTGGTAAGGAATGTGGGTGGAAAATTAAGAGGGCTGTTGGCAAGAAGGGGTGGTGTATGGGTGTGGAGTATAGAGGTGTGGGTTATCTGTGACAGGTTGTAGGAGGGGGGAGTGGTTTATTGGGCTTAAATTTAGCACTAGTGGGGTGGGTTGTATTTGGGGGCAGGGTGGGGCACGGAGCAAGCCTGAGCGAAGTGAGGGTGAGCGCAGCCGGCCTTTACCAAGCTACAAGGATTTCCAGGGTCTGTGGGGCTAAACCAAGCTACAAAGATTTCCAGGGTCTGTGGGGCTATACCAAGCTACAAGGAT
>NC_056749.1:116942071-116959571 GCF_019279795.1 Protopterus annectens
CTGGAACAATAAACGTAAATTGCAAATTACTGTGTACCTAAAAATGCTGCATTTAAGAGGACCTGTTTTGAGTACTGAATGTTGTATTTGTCAAAACATTTGAAAAGAGGTATTTCCTGTTTACAGAGGCAGGAAGATAGAGAGGATGTCAAGGACTTAAGTATAACATGTTAATGAAATGGCTGTGTCAGGGCAGAAATAAGAATCCAGCGAGACAATTCAAACATTCTGCCAAGACACAACAGCATGTGACATTCCTTCCCAGAACTTTGTACTGTAGTCCAGATTCCTCTTCATGTGAAGTTGTCAGTGGGATGTTCAGACTCACTTCCACCTCCCTCCTTTGGGATGAGAACTATTTGTGGGGCACTATTTATCCATTAATAGCCTGACCAAGAGGCATCCCAAACTCTTCCAACATACAGTCATCATTAAAATATGTAACCAGATGTCTAAAACATTTCAAAACTCGTCCTCCTCAGTGCTTAATCTACTCTGATCTGACACTTTTATCATTTTTATTGACTTTAAAAAAAAACTAGCAACACTTTTACTGTTTTCCTAAGACAGTGCTAGTCTATGCTTTATCAGCCATCAGGACAGAGGGACAGAGAAAGAGGGATGGAAGGCAAGTGCCTCAATAAACTAGATGCATATCCGGAAACCGCCAAAACATTGTCTCCTGGCATAAATACCCATCACACTGATATTTCAGACCACTGTTTCATAAATTCAGAAACTCCTTTCTGATGCCATTTAAAAGTTCACTTCATAAACGCCCAAAATGCATTTGCAACTTAAGAATTAGCACCTCAAAAAAAAAAAAAAAAAAAACGAAAGAAAAAGGAAGGTAGCACCTCTTTTAAAAATTCTTGCTAAAACCAGTCCCCTTTTACTTTATACAAGCCTATGCCGTTTGTCCTATAGGCAAAGTGAAAGGATGGGGATATTAACTACTAAGTTAAAAAGTGGCTAGAACAATGCAGTCAGAGTAAGTGTAAGTATTTTTCCCCAGCAGATGGGTAAATATTGCATCCAATCAGGGATCTGCCTAGTGCCACAATTTACATACAGCGATGATAAGGGAAGAAGGCTTGTGGCCTATCAATTCTATTTCAGCACTGCAGCTGTATTCCTAGCCCAATTCCTTCTTCTATCTATCCCAAACATTCCAGGCATCTTTAAATCCCTTCCCTACACTTTGCCACTGACAGTTTGATCCATGCAATCTTCTAACTTCTCTGGGAAACAGCAGTGAAGTCTCCATTTGTGAGACACGTTTGCTGCCACCCATTCCTTTTCACTCTAACTCTCTAAGATGCCACTGACGTGCCACTCACCTCAGTACCTCTCAAACCTTAATTATACAACTATCATGTAGACCTTCATATGTGCTTTCTCCACATTGTGTTACACAGTTTAAAGCAGGAGTGGTGAATATAACAATCATACCCCTCTTCCTCCTTTACAAGGCTATATCTCCTAGCATGTACAGTGTCTTTCAATGGGTTAGACTACTTGAAGTACAAAAAAACAAGTTATGCACTTACCATAACATTCCACCTGTGTTGCTCATTTTCATTCTTCCTCAATGATTGGGTTTGGATCCGATCCTTGGATCCACCTCAGCCACTTTCTACAGCTCATGGAACACTGAACTCTCACAAGCTCCCCTTCTACCCATAACGCATTAGTCCCCTACCACACCTCAGATCTTGTTTATTGACATTAGTGAATAAAATAAATGTATCTATTTCCATCTCAAAACAAAGGAGCATTGGTTCCTTTAGCATCTTCAGATCCTTCCAGAAGTTAAACTGGTAGGGGGTTGTGGGGAGGGAAGTTGAAGAAGAATGAAAATAAACAACACAAATGGAACATTAGGGTAAGTACATAACTTCCTTATCTGGTGCTGTCATTTTCATTCATTTTTCAACAACTGGAACAGAGTCCCCAGCCACCTCAATCTCGGAAACACTCTAGGAAGGATGTTCCTGAGGAATGCTGAGCCAAAGACTGCTCTTTCCCTAGAGATCAGATCTCATTTGTATTAAGCAATAAAGGTAAGAGAGTTAGCCCAAGTTGCAGCTGCACAAATATCTTCCAAGGAAGATCTGAAAAGAAATACTGAAGAAGTTGCCATAGACCTTGTGGAATGAGTTTTTAGAGATTGTGGCAAAGACAAACCCAATTTGTTGTAAACAGAGGAAATACAACCCATTAGCCATTTGCGTAAGGTCACTATGGTAAATGTCCGGAGAAAAAAATGTTGGTGGCACACAGCAGGTACGTTAGCAAAAGTACGTTTAATATAAAAGAGAAAGTAAGCGCTTTCGCGGACAACTCCCGCTTCATCAGACTAACATTAAACAGGTTTAACAAAACATTTTAAATAGACTAATAGATCATATAGCAACCAATAAAAACAAGACATAAAAGCATGTGGTGTACAAATTAAAGTGCTAGCACACCAAGCTGCTAATGTTATAAAATGAAATAGTCAGCAACCATACAAATATCCTAACTATTTAAAACTCTAATAATACCTTCATAAAGCCATGCATTAAAATTATATGTATACACAAATATATTCATAAAATACATAAGTATATAATCTGTGTGTTCAAAAAATGCAGTACATTTAAAAAGTATAAAAATATATATAGAGAGGCTAAGCACAGTAAATATTACTAAAAGGTGTGCTTTATATATACACATTACATACAAATATTAATGTTTCAGTGATCTTGCTCTTAAAAAAGGTTTTAAGGATACTTTATTATTAAGTCCAGGTGGTCCATCCGCCTGGAATTTGAGTATCCATTCCTGCTCAACACCTTCTGTACGACTATTCAAATTACCTCCTCTTTTATTAACAGGGACTATTTTAAGTACAAAAAACTTAAAACCAAGCGTGTGACCTTCTTCTTTGACGTGCATTGCAAGTGCACTGCTTTCCTTAGCATTCCTGACATCCCTTATATGCTCCAGTTTTCTGTCTTTCAAAGGACGATTAGTCTTTTCTATGTAAAAAGCATAGCAGATTGTGCAATAACTAAAGTAAACCACATTCTTCGTTTGACAATCAGCATAAAAATTAGACTCAAAGGTGAACCCCTTGTGTGGATGTAAAAAGCAGCCTCCCACATGTACATATTGACAGGCTGTACACTTCCTACAACAGTACGTACCTAACCTGTTGGACTGATTATATTGTTGTACAATTGTTCGAGTGTATTCACTGTTGCAGTCCTGGTTACCCTCCCTCCAGCCCCCTGACTTCTCTTGGCTATATTTTTCTTCTTGTTTAGTGTATTTCAGCTTTCTGGTGTATTTGCTTTTTGTTGGAGGTGTAACCAAACATATAATTGCTTTCCATTATGGGGGCACCTGACATCTGGGGCAAGAAAAACTGATGTAATGGCATCAGCTGCATGTTTTACACCCCTGATGACCTGACGTCATGGAAGAAGAGACAGCATCTGACGCAGGAATCCAAGACTTTGATATTCAGGCCGGCTGAGGGCTACCTGCAGGCAGATAACCCAAATGTAATGACTGCAACAGTGAAATATGAATAACATCTCCCTATTCTTGGACGGTGCCAAAATCTTGTGTGGTCTTTTGGGGATCGGCTCAAAGGAGTTCCTTCCACACCCACTGACAGACCAAATGAATGAGCTTGTTGATGGGCAGACTCACCCATCAGGTAGCTGGGCTAAACCCAAAGGCTTCAAGGAATACCAATTTCTCTTGGAAAGGGTTTTTGGTAGACTAACCACCTCTTTGTTTTAGGATAGGATGTCTCCAAAGGAGACATCATCATGTGGTGATCTTGAGGACTCTTCCCCCTCGTTGAAATCAGTATCTTCTGTGACAGACTCTTGAGGGGAGTCTAAGGGCCTCCTTTTACACTTTCTCTTCCTAGGGACTTCTTCAGTGAGGGTGTTTCAGAAAAATATCAGAAGAAATCAATATACCCTGAGGGGTATCCTGCAGATTTTGAGCTGGCTGTCTTTGTGGAGTAGGATGTTGAGGCTCTTGACGTAAAGACAAGTAGGTTTGGGAAGTGGGAGCTCAGGAAGGTAGATGCACCCTTTCTCCTGAAGGAGAGAAAACTCTCTCCACTAATTTGAAGTCAGAATGCCTCTGGGAGAAAGAAGACAATGGCTCAGAGAAGACATGCTTCCGAACCATCGACTCCCCATGACCCGAAGGCAAACCACTCAAAACAGGGCCACGACTCCGAGGGGCAGAGATATCTCCGACAATCTCAGAGTTGAACTTAACCCCTGGATACAGCATCGATGCTACAGTTCTGAGGGTCATCTGGTTCTGATGCGCTCAGAGCCAGGCCACTCAGAGATGGTACTGGAGTAGAAGATATGACAAACTTCGGATCAAATATGGACAGATCTGGGATTCTTGGTTCCAACTGCTCTTTAACCTAAGGTTGGATTGGAGAAGGAGACAAAATTGGTGGAATAGTACTTATGATGGTCTTCAGACCTGATGGGGTAGGAGCTGGGAGAACTCCCATTTGTGTCAAGAAAACCGTACTCATCATCCTATCCACATCTGCTTCAGTCAAACTTCTGTAGGATCGAGAAGACAATGCAGTGGCTGAAGTCCTGGAGTGGTGGCATCTTTCCTGGAATGGGGATGGGAGACAGGAAGCTGCAGGATCCGAGTGTTTCACCTTCAGATTCAATCAATTCAGATCCGATAGTTTAGGTAGTTTTTGAGGAAGTTCTACACCAGTAGCCAAGCTCAGAGCAGAAGATTCAAACAGAAGATCCGGAAGGGTCAGAAGGACACTTCTTTACCTCGTTTTTGTCTATTTTCTTGAGGGTTTGAACCCAGGTACTGTTTGAGAAGTTGAAGGAAGCAAACCTTTCAAAATAAGCTTATTTTTCCTATCCACCAAGCCCTGTGGTTTAAAGGCCTTACATATTTCACAGGAGATGTTCAAAGGAAGCAGGCTTAGACAGTAGACACACGAATCATGTGCATCTGACAATGATATTTTGTGGTCATAAGCCTTGCATGTTTTCAAATCCTGATGGCTTTCAGCCATTCTGATACTATTTATCCAAAAACTACACTCTAAGAGAAAAGGAAAGCTTATTTTTTTGAAATAAGGAAACAATTAACGGGAAAAAGTTACTAATGATGGTAATCGAGAATACTGCTAGGGTATAACAGGAAAGAAAGGCAAGAAAATGCCAACAATGGTAACAAAAGTTACACTAAAAATGTAGAAAGGGTAAGACAGGGCTATTACAGAAAGAGGATAAAAGAAAAAAAGATACTAGATCGATTTTTCTACTCACTATACAACAAAGCTCGACAACTAACTGTGACCATGTCCATACTTGAAGGTGGCAAACAAGATCTGAGGTGTGATAGGTGACTAATGCATTGTGGGTTGGAGAGGAAAATACAGTTGTGTACACGTACCATAAACGTTGATGTTCAAATGTATTCACTGTTGCAGTCATCACATTTGGGTTATCCCTGCCAGTGTAGCCCTCAGCCGACCAGAATACCAGAGGCTTAGTATTTCCGCATCAGTTGCTGTCGCTTCAGGACTGACGTCAGGTCATCAGTAATATAAAGTAAGGAAGACGACGCCATTACATCTGTTTTTCTTGCCCTAACCTGTCAGGAGCCTCCAAGTAGGAGCCAGGTTCTGGTGGAAGAAAGTACAGTTGTGTACACTTACCATAAATGTAGATGTTCAAGTGTGTTCACTGTTGCAGTCATCACACTTGGGTTATCCTGCCAGGGATATCCCTCAGTCAGTCCGAATATGAGAGGCTTAGTATTTCTGTGTTGGTTGCTGTCACTCCAGGACTGACGTCAGGTTGTCAGTGGTATAAAATCAGGCTGCCGACACCAATACATCAGTTTTTTCTTGCCCCAAATGTCAGGAGCCCCACAAAAAGGGAGCTAGGTTTTAGTGGAAGAACACCACCAGTAGAAAGTAAATTCCAAAAATCCTTGTAGAGAGTGAGGAAGAGAGAGAGTGAGAGAGACAAGGGGGATGGAGGGTGGGAAACCAGGACTGCAACAGTGAATACACTCAAACATCTACATTTATGGTAAGTGTACACAACTGTACTATGTTCTTCATGTTTCTCTGCTGCAGTCGTCACACTTGGGTTGATTCACAAAGCTGAAGTAAAGGTTGGAGGCAGTCAAGAAGTGGTGGGGCTGGCTACTATGCCCTGCAAGACTGTGGTTGCAAAGCCTGCCCTGGATTTGGAAAAGATAGGCAGGTGGTAATGCTTGATGAAGGTATGAACAGAACTCCACGTTGCAGCCTCCAGGATGTCCCTGGTAGGGACCCCTCTGAGAAAAGTTGCAGAGGTGGAGGTTGCCCTTGTGGAATGTGTCCTGACCCCCAGTGGGGGTGGTTTCCCGTGGTGTTTGAAACAGAAATGGATACAGTGTGCTATCCATTTGGAGATGGTTTGTTTGGCTATGGCTTTGCCCTCCGCCCCTGCTGCAAAGCTGACTAGCAACTGGTCAGTTTTCCTAAAGGGCTTAGTCCTTTCCAGGTGGAATCTAAGTTGTCTGTGTACATCTAAAGGGTGCAGAATCCTTTCCCCCTTATTTTGAGGCTTAGGGAAAAAGGTGGGCAAATGAATAGATTGGTTGAGAGCCACACTGGACACCACTTTAGGCATGAAGGTTGGGTTAGTCCTGAGGGACACCCTGTCAGCATGAAAAATGATGAAAGCTCCACAGCCATTAGTGCTTGTAGCTCAGAAACTCTTCTAGCTGAAGTGATGGCCAAAAGCAAGGCTGTTTTCCAAGACAGGAATTTTAACTCTGCTGAAGCTGCAGGCTCAACAGGGGGTAGTGTGAGCTTTTCAAACACAAAGTTAGGGTCCCAAGCTGGGGTAGGAGCTCTTTTGGGTGGCCTTAAATTGTTAGCCCCTCTTAGGAACTCTTTGATGAGAGGGTGAGAAAAGAGAGGTGGCTGTGTGCTGTAATGAGCAGAGGTGGCAGAGGCATGAATTTTAATAGAAGAGAAGGATAGGCCCTTGTGACGTAGGTCTGCTAGGTAATCCAGGATGAGAGGTAGGAAAGACTGTGCTGTATCAGCTCCCTTAGCCTGGATCCTGGTGCAATACCTTTTCCACTTGTCAGCATAGGATTTTCTAGTGCTGGGGCATCTAGCCTCACGTATAACGTCCAGGACTTGCTTGCTTAGGCTGCCAACTGGAGGAGAGGTCAGGGAATAAGCCAGACTGCCAGGTTCAGGGTCTGCAATTGTGGATGCATGAATTCTCCAATCTGCTGGGTCAGGAGATTTGGGATCTGAGGAAGGTGCCATGGAGGCAGGGGTGACAGACTGCGCAGCAGTGGGTACCAGTGCTGGTGTGGCCAGTCTGGTGCAATCAAGATTGCTCTTGGTTTTTCTCCCTTATTTTGAGTAGTACCCTTGTGAGTAGAGGTAGAGGGGGAAATGCATAGATCGAGAGGTTTACCCATTGGAAGGATAGGGCATCCACTTTCCAGGCCTTGCTGTGAGGTTCCTTGGTGCAGAATTTGCTGAGCTGGTGATTGTTGTGGGAGGCAAATAGGTCCACCTTTGGGGCGCCCTATTTCTGGGTTACAAGGTTGAAGGTGCTGTGGTCTAGCTGCCACTCATGTGGGTCTAGGAGTTTTCTGCTTAAGTTGTCTGCCAGAGAGTTTTGGGAGCCTGTCAGGAATTGTGCTAGCAGGTAAATTTGCATGGCTGAAACCGTGTGTCAAAGGGTCATGGCTAGCCTGCAGAGAGGACAGGAGTGAGTTCCTCCCTGCTTGTTGATGTACCACATCACTGTGGTGTTGTCTGTTTTGATCAGTAGAGGCCCCGGGGATAGTAGAGATCTGAAAGCTGTCGGACTGTGCTGAACAGCTAGCATTTCTTTTTGGTTGATGTGCAGATGCATTTAATTTGGACTTCAATGGCCCTGAATGCACCTGCCGTCCAGGTGTGCACCTCAGGTATAATCTGATGAGTCTGTGGTTAGGGGATGGACAGCATGGGGTTGTGAAAAGGGAAGGCCCTTGCTGTGGTTGCATGCTGCTGCCCACCAAAGAAAATCTTTCCTTAGACAAGGTATCATAGGTATGATAGTTTCCAGGTCCTGTGAGTGTTGACACCAAAGACTTTTTAAGTACCATTGAAGTTTCCTCATATGCAGTCTGGCATATGGAATGAGTAGAATGCAGGAAGCCATGAACCCTAGAGCTTGCAGGATTTTCCTTGCGGATAACTGGGTTCTGGTGGCAAGTTGAGAGAAGTACCTTGCCAGATAGGCTTGTTTTTCTGGAGTAAGGAATGCCATTTGGGATGCTGTGTCCAGGTTTGCTCCCAGGAATACAATTTTTTGAGTGGGGACTAGTTTGGATTTCTTTTCATTTGTAGTGTACCCCAGGGAGGTCAGTAGGTGCTTTACAAAGGTCAGGTGCTGTAATAGCTTTTCCTGCCTGTCTACCTGAATCAGGCAGTTATCTAGACAGGGGTAAATTTGAATATTCCTTTGTCTGCAAAAAGCAATGGCAGGAGCCAGGTATTTTGTGAAAACTCTGGGAGCAGTGGATAAGCCAAAGGGAAGCGGAGATAAGTGAAAGTGCATAGATCCTGCCCTGAAACGTAGATATTTCCTGCAAGAATCCCTGACTGGGATATTTAGATAGGCCTCTTTTAGGTATACGGTGGCTAACCAAGCATCCTTGGATAGCATAGGAAGAAGCTGCTGGAGGGTGAGCATTTTGAATTTTGGTATCACCAGGAAAGTGTTTAAAATTGATAGAGTAAAGATTGGGCACCAGGTGCCCTCTTTTCTGGGTACCAGGAAGAGCCAGGAATAGAAACCTTGGCCTAACTGGTCTGCAGGAACAGATTGCATTGCCCTCATGGAGAGCAGGGAATGGACTTGGTTATGTGCCTCTGCCCACTGGTTTGGAAAAAGATCTAGGAACCCTTTTGGGGTGTGTGTGGAAATAAAATTTGTATTCCTGGGACACTACGTTGAGGACCCATCAGTTGTTGGTGATGGAAGCCCAGTTTTTTGCATGACAGGAGAGTTTTCCTCCTAGGGGCACAAGCAGGTGGGCAGAGGTAAGGGGTGGAGTTGTAAAGTCATTGAGAGTTCTTTCCATAAGGGGGTGGCTTAGCACTCCGTGTTTTTGAAGTGGAGGAACTCCATTGCTTAGATCTCTGCATTCTCTGGGACTGCTGTCTGGGGGGGGGGGTCTGCTTCCCCTAGGTCTTGTCTGAGCTGGCCTTGAGGGGGCTGGAAAGGACCAGTGCTTGGAGGGGCAATGCCTACTGAACCTCGAAGGCTGAACTTGCAAGAAGTCTTTAACTGTCTGCATAGATTTAGCTTTTTCTTCCATCTTTTTTTAAGACCTCTTCTGCCTTGGTACCAAACAAATTGCCTTTGTGCAATGGTGTGTCCAATAGTTTTGATTTGACATGGTCTGGCAAGGTTTGTTCCTTAAGCCAAGCATGCCTTCTAAGTACAGAACCTGTGACTGCTGTCCTGTAGGATGCTTCTAGGGCATCAAAGCCATATTGCAAGGTGTGTTTAGTAACTTGGCTTTCAGAATGCATAAGCTCCTATAATTCTTTATTTTCTGCACAAGCAGGAAAGGTAGATATTTTTTGTTTAAGGAGTTCCATTGTATGTTGCTGGTATTTCAACATGTAGAACTGACAATTTAGTGCTCTAATGGCAAGAGTTGCAGAGATGTATACTTTTTTACCCCATATGTCTAAAGCTCGGGAATCCCTGTCCGAAGGGGTGGGATTCTTGACTGTGGTTGCTTTTATTCCTTTAGGTCCCTGGGAGATAACCTCTGGGTCCATTGTAGGATTTTTGAAAAGAAATTTGTGTGAGTCAGGGACTCTTTAATACCTGTCAGGTTTCCTGGGAGTAGGTGGTAGAGTGTCAGGAGTTAAACTAGATTCCATGAAAACATCATCCACAACATCCAGGACAGGAGGGATAGCTAAGGGTCTGTGTTGTGGTAAATCTAAAAATTCCCTGAGTCTCTTTTTGGACTGAGGATAATCCTGACATTCCCAATGAAAATGTTCTCTCAAAGTATGTAGGGTTTCACCAAACGAAAAATCCTCCGGAGGAGAAGCAGAGGGAATGGATTCCTCTGCATCTGAATCCTCATAAGCAGACATGGGCATGTCTTTATATTCTGAAACCTCAGAGTCGTCGGGACACCTGGTCAGATAAAGCTGCTGGGGACAAGTCTCTTTTTCTTTTAGAAGGGGTAGGCTGTTTTCCTCTAATAAGCATGATAAGGTCTTCAGCCATTTTAAGTATTTGAGACTGAGGCATTGAAGCAGGTGCTTGAGTTTGGGTCATCAGTTTTTTAGGTGTAGTTCATACCCTGGGCCTTAGAAACTCGGTAGTTTTAGAAAGAACTGTAGACGCAAAATAAGTCATCGGTTTATGTCAAACATCATAGTGTGAAGAACGTCCTCGGAAGCTGGTGCGGGCTCCGGACCCATCCAAGGTAGAAACATCCGCAGGATCCTTAGTCAATGAAGAGTCTTGCGGCATACTCCGAATGGGTCTCTGTAGCGACCTGCAAATCCATAGAACTCTGTAATACCTGTCAAGTTTTCTGGGTACAGGAAGGAGGGTGTCAAGAGTCAAGCTGGATTCCAGAAAAACATCCTCCACAACATCCAGGACTGGGGGGGATGGCCAGGGTTTGTGCTGTGGAAGATCTAGGAATTCCCTGAGTCTCTTTAGGCTGAGGGTAGTCTTGACATTCCCATTGGAAATGCTCCCTTAAGGTATGCAGGGTTTCCCCAAAGGAAAAATCCTCTGGGGGAGAGGCTGAAGGAATGGAATTCTCTGCATCAGAATCCTCATAAGTAGAGAGGGGTTGCATGTCTTCATATTCAGATGCATCAGAGTCATCGGACTCTTCAGACAAAACTACAGGGGACAGATCTCTTTTCCTTTTGGAGGGGATAGCTTGACTTCCCCTGATCAGTATAAGGTCTTCTGCCATTTTAAGCATTTGAGACTGAGGCAAGGAAGCAGGTGCCTGAGAGTGTGTCATCGGTTTCTTGGGTGTGGTTCATACCCTGGGCCTAAGAAACTCGGTCATTTTGGAAAGAAGTGTAGTTGTGAAAGAAGAAGTCAGTTTGTGTCGAGAATCGGTAGTGCAAAGGACTTCCTCGGAAGCCGGTGCCTGCTCAGTGGCTCAGGACCCATTCAAGGTAAAGACGACTGCAGGATCCTTAGTTGAAAAAGAAGTTTACGGCATACCAGACTCTAAAAGGGTCTTGGTAGCGGCCTGCGAGTCCACAGAAACGGGCATCAGGGGCTGCAAAAGCACCTCACTGAGGACCGGAGAACTGACGACTAGCTTAATGGAAGTGTCGTAAGAAGGTTTGGACCTGTGTGGTCTGTCTCTGTCTTTATCTTTACGTTTTTTCAGAAGATATGCTGTCGGATGGCTTACCGAAGCCATATCGGAATTCGAGGACTGTAACCAAAAATATCTGGTTAAAATAAGGGCCCAATGACGGAAAGTTCTGGCGTTGAACAAAGTACAGAAGCGACAATGGGGGATGTCGTGGTCTGGGCCTAAACAAGTGACGCAGTAAGAATGGAAGTCTCGGTGTGGTATTTGCTTTCCACAGGCGAGACAATTATTGACTTTTTCTGACACCGGTTACTGCAAGAAAAAAGGATCCCCAATGGGGTACTTAGCTTTAGAAGACTTCAATTTCAATTCACTACACGAAACTCAGCTAGCGGCCGACTGGCACTTGTGCGAACTGCTTCTGCTTCAGGCTCCATGGCAAGAAAGATTGATGTAATGGCATCAGCTGCCTTACATTATACTACTGACGACCTGACGTCAGTCCTGAAGCGACAGCAACCGATGCAGAAATACTAAGCCTCTGGTATTCGGGCCGGCCGAGGGCTACCCTGGCAGGGATAACCCAAATGTGATGACTGCAACAGTGATACACAAAGAACATCTAGAGAGCCTTCAGTGCTCCATGAGCTGTAAGAAGCATCTGAGTCGGATCAGAACCCAGACATTGAGGAATGAATGAAAATAACATCAGATTCTGGTATTTCTCTGCATTAAAGTTCACCTGTCACCCTGAGCACCCCCTCCCTTTAAGCTAAACCAGATTTCAACAGAGGCTGCTTGCTCACTCTCTTGACAGACTGACACTACAGCAGATACAGGAAGCAGATGCCACAGAGGGTTAAGGCTACACGCCTGGCACAGAATAAAGGCTATGAGCTGTTAATGCACTAGTTCCTGCAGTCCAGGGTTCAATTTCTTCAACTTTCATTTGCTTGCTTTGTAGGACTCTGAGCAGGTCACTTAACCTGACAGTGGAATAGGGAAACTGAGCTAGCCATGAAACACACAGTAAATTATATTTTTTCTCCAGAAATTTTCATCTTTAACTGTGGCACTCGCCTTCCCAGCAGACGGTTTCCAATCTACCCTGATATTTTAGGCTACATATCAATATCCAGAATAGTTAGAAAATAAGGTATTCAAAATGGGATGCACAACATTAAAAGAGGAATACTACACAAGTACAAAAAAGGGCATTTAAAGATAATTTGAATCCATTTATGTTTTCTGCTTCATCACCGTTTTATTTGTCTCATAGGTAAGAAATCAAAATAAGGTGACTTTACTAAAAAAAAATTAAAAAGCACATATGAAGGTTGCTGGAATAATATTAAATGAAAGAAAAAAATATGTGGGAGAAAGGTAGCTGATAACAGGAAAATGGGAAGAAGATTAAAAAGAACACATATAGGCACTGTGGGAAAAGATGGATGGGAGAAGGCAGAAGAAATGAGGTGTGGTGGGTACCTGTACTGTGCATTCACCCCAATACCTCTTGGCAGAGAAAAATCCTCTGGTACAGAAACATAATGATCTCCAACATATGCGATGGTGTGTGTGTGCATGTGTGCGTGTGTGCGTGTGTGCGTGTGTGTGTGTGTGTGTGTGTGTGTGTGTGTGTTCATGTACTTAAATCTCCCCCTATATATATATATATACATATACATATATATATATATATATATATATATACACACACATATATATATATATATATATATATATATATACATATATATATATATATATATATATATATATATATATATATATATATATATATACATATATATATATATATATATATATATATACATATATATATATATATATATATATATATATAGATATATATATATATATATATAGATATACAAACACACACACACACACACATCTATCTATATGGCTCCCTAACAGTTGACTGAGTTTTCAGAAACTTGAACTCCATACGGTTGAAACCATATGATCAATTTTAGAAAACTCTAAGCTTTTGAATGGAGACTGCAGTACAGCGAAGATAGGGGAAATTTACACTTTTCCTCACTGTAGTGCGACCCCGGAGTTGGTATATATATAATTTCCAGGGGGTGTGGGTGCAGGGGGGCTTGTCCCACTGCAAAAATGTGAAAAGGGTAGATTTTGTGCTTTTTTTTTTGTTTGATGTTCGAGTTTTTGGAAACTCGATCATATGATCTCTTCAATATTTTTTTTTGAGTTTCCAGAAAGTCGATCATCTGACACAGACTCATATATAGGTTCCCTATCATATGATCGAAGGCACATTCTTTCGAATGCGTCTTGATCGAACTTGAAAGCATGGAATGGCAAAATACCGAAATGGTATATATAAGCAAATTCTTTCCCTGGGAAAGAAATCTATTGGCCGCCTTTGTTATTTTGCCATTTTCGTCACTGTAGTACAATCTCGGAGTTGGTATATTTAAGTAGGGTGAGTTTGGGGGGGCACAGCCCCCCACATCAGGGTGTGTGGGGGTAAAACCCCCCAGTTTATGTAATGTTTTAAATTTTTTTTTTCTTTTTTGGAACAGCGATTTTTTTTTTCCCTGGGAAAAAAATCGCTGTTCTAAGTGTTCGGGATTGTAAGCTTTCGCTTACATGGGGTCGATAAATCAGCGTTCGCTTTTTAAGCATTCGCTGATTTAACATAGACCCGCTAATTTAACATAGACCCCATATATGGGACTATGTCTCACACACACACACACACACACACACACACACACACATATATATATATATATATATATATATATATATAAAATATGTGTGTGTGTGCGTAAGTGTGTACATATATATATATATATATATATATATATATATATATATATATATATATATATGGGTCTACCTGAAAACGCTGAAAGTCCACAACGCCGACAACGAGAACACCGACACCGGAAGATCGACAACGGCGAAGACCGAAAGTTGAGAATCCCAACGATGAGAACACCGACATGATAAGGTAAGTGTGCGATAGGGACGGACATTAGGGTCAGGATGTGGGTAGGGTAAGTGTGTGATAGTGACAGACGTTAGGGTAGGGTGCGGGTTAGGTAAGTGTGCGATAGTGACGGACTTTAGGTTTAGGGGCAGGTTAAGTGAGTTAGGGTTAGGGTGCGGGTAAGGTAAATGTGCGATAGTGATGGACTTGAGGGTTAGGGGCAGATTAAGTGAGTTAGGGTTAGGGTGCGGGTAAGGTAAGAGTGCGATAGTGACAGACTTAAGGGTTACGGGCGGATTGAGTTAGGGTTAGGGTGCGGGTAAGTTAAGTGTGCAATAGTGACGGACCTTAGGGTTAGGGTTTGAGTTAAAGTTAGTGCATAGATAGTTGTGTATGTAAGGTTTAGTGTAGGTTTGTAAGGCTTTTGTTGTGCTTGTGTTGTATGTGTGATTTTCGGGAAAGGTATTTGTTTTGTTGATTGTCAGGATTGTGGTTTGTCGGGCATGTGAAGTTTCGTGTTTTTGAACTTTCAGTTTTGTCGTGTCGGTTATTTCGTTGTTGGTGTTATCAAGTAGACCCACACACACACACACACACACACACACACACACACACACACACACATATATATATATATCTATATCTATATCTGTTTATTGTAAAAAACACTTTTTCGAAAAACAGAAAGCCGAACCCACTTTCCCACTTTAGTGAAAGTGCAGTTAAACAAAAGTGCACTTTCGCGAACACCAATTCACCGAAGCACGGTACAGTGGGGATAAGGAAATATATCCTTTTCCCCACTGTAGTACGATCTCAGAGTTAGTATATCTAAGTAGCGGGGGTGTGGGGTGCACCCACATGGGTTTGCCCCCCTGCATAAATGTGTTTTTAGTGTGTTTTTTTTACTGAGTCGGTGAATCTGTGTTCGTGAAAGTGCACTTTCGTTTAAGTGTACTTTTGCTAAAGTGGGTTTGACTTTCTATTCCATCTAGGAAACTTTTCATCTAATCACAAAACATCTAAAAATTTAATATAGAACACATTTACTTGAATCCCATTTCGTATACAGCAAATACTCCACCAAATACATTTTTTACAGGTGGAAACACCCCTGTGTACTTGTAGACAATCCGTTACTTAAACATGCTAACTCCATGGTCACAAAACCATAGAGAAATGAACAGACACCACATACAGGGAATCACTTCTGGTGCACAAACACAGGCTGGTGGGTGGTCATTAGCAAAGTACAAATGCAGCATCAATCTAATCTGCCTTCTATTTCCCACTGTCCTTATAGCCTGAACCACACCAGAATTAACTCTCTATAGCATGCTACACTTTCCTATCAAATGCAATTACATTAAATGACTTTTTGTGTTTTATATTAAGTGAGTTTCAGACTACATTTTAAATATTTAGAGTTCAGACAAAATGACTCTTAGTTCAAGCATATATATTTGTTTATATCTGTGCAGTAACTGAGACCTGGTTCAAGGATCCAGAGAGCACCCCTGCAATACCAGGCTACAATTCTTACCACACTTTTCGGCCACAAAACCAGGACCGAAACACTAAAGGTGGAGGAGTGTCCATATTCACCAAGGATATTCACACCTCCAGGCTAGTTGCCCAACACAATGCATCTGAAATTCTCCAGGTGCAACTAACACTAGGTAAGACTGCAATCCAAATTGTAGCTTGCTACAGATCAACAACCATGCCCCAAGATTCTCACTAAACCTTTCTAAACATACTGGAAAATATTAAGATACAACCAAACACCCCAATACTGAGTGATTTCAACTACCCTGCCATTAATTGGGAAAACTACTCAGGTACCAACTCCTTTTCCCAACGGTTCTTGGAATTCATAAATTCCAACGCCCTGGATCAACTTATCCATTGTCCCACCAGGGGCTCCAATATCCTAGACCTGGTCATTACCAACATGGGAGATAGATGCTCCACACCAGTGGTCACTCCCTCATTGGTCAGGTCTGACCATAAGCAAATCACCCTTGACATCCACATCCCACCCCCACCCCCCAGTAAGGAAACCTCCTTAAAAAAACTTCTCCAAAGAAAACGTCAAGCTACTGAAGTCAGAAGTGACAAACTTCACAACACTCACGCAGACGGGATCTGGAAGTTCGACTGCAGAATCCTACACTAAGGCACTGTACGAGCACATCCACTCGTGCATGAATTGTGCCATCCCAAATAGAACCAAGATGCTCTTCAACAGAAGGAAGAAACTGTTGCAAAAAAGAGGAAAATCTCAGGATGCAAAAAACTCCCTCACCAGCCTCAGTAAGAAGCTGAGATCCCTCATAAAATCCTCAAAAGCTAGTTACTAAAATAAAATTGCCAAAGATTCCAAAGACAACCACAAGGCATTCTATAGTTATGTCAAGAATCTAAATGGCAATGCTCAGATCTGCTCTGAGTTACAACAGAAAGGCATTAAATATACTGATCCCAAGGATATTGCCAATATCCTGGCAGATTGATTTAGTGCCAACTTCACCCCCTCTTACCCCCTAAAGGGCCCATCTCAATACCAAAAGATTGCCAAATTCCGATAATCACGGCCACACAGGTAGAAACCGCATTCTCCAAAGCTAAGAATACAGCATCCATGGGACCAGATGACATCCCAGGCTGTGTACTACATGAACTACAAAATGAACTGGCACCTCACCTAAGTGTCATGTTTAATCATAACCTCACCTCAGGCTTTGTGCCCACTGAGTGGCGCACAGCTACTCTTATCCTGCTCCACAAGGGAGGATCCACCTTGGATCTCGGGAACTACCGCCCCATTAGTCTGACAAGCCTGATTTGTAAGGGCATAGAACGCATTATCATGGAACTTATAAACAAAGACATTGGCAACCTTCAAACACTGGACCCCACCCAGTTTGGGTTAGTGAAGGGCCGATATTGTCTCCTGACTCTGACTTGACTTCTTCGAATAAGTCTCCAGAGCTGAGGACAAGGGTAAGGCAGTCCACACCGCCTATTTGGACCTCGCCAAGGCCTTTGACACCATCCCACAATCTGGAATCATAGATAAACTTACTAAGCTGGGCATAAATCCCTACG